>NC_053026.1:55148236-55297594 GCF_003073215.2 Triticum urartu | reverse complement strand
CCCGGCAACGCTCACTATTCATCCAATCGATCGGCTTCAGTTAGCAGCAGTAGCGAAGGAATCGATCGATTCAGTAACACGTAGCCTGCAGTGCAATCGCTCGGGTTCAGTTAGAGCCCAACGCCTCGCTCGGGTTCAGTTAGAGCCAGCGCCTCGCACACACGTGCGTACGTGTACAAGAGAAGCGCGCATCGCTCGGCCCCCGACCTCCCACCGTAACCGGGAACTCCCCGAAATTTTCCTCCCCCTCGCTTCTACCACAGTTTTTTTCATCATGGACGGCCCAAAGAATGTCATGCAGCTGCGTCTCCGGCCCACCCAGGACGAAAAGCCCATTTTCTATCATGATTTTTTGTCATAGAAGTAGGAGCCCACCACATCTATGATGATACTGGGTTTTGTCACAATTATCGTCATAGAAGTGTCATATGTATGACTGAAAAAAAATTCGTTCGGCCAAAAATGTCACGGATGTGTCTTTTTTGTAGTGATGGAGAATCCATCCCGTGGCTTGATACGGATGAACTCCTCTTCCTCTCCCTTGAATAACTCGGACAGAATTTTTGCCAAAGCAGCAGGGGAGTCCAGTCCCTTACGCCCGCAACGGGTGGCATCATCTTCCCCGTTAAAACACCACAGGGGGTGCCCTCGATATTGAAGTGGCTGCACTCCCCGCATTATGCATATTGACATAACCTCGATTATTGTCAATCCTGATTGAGCTAGCGCTTTAATCCGGTTCATCGGGTAAAGGACTTCTCTGTTGTCTTCCTCCTGGGGGCTCCGTGGGCGCCAGCTTCGGCGTTTCTTTAGAGGAGCATTGTTGAACTCGGGAAGACCCCGCCAAACAGGGTCTGGAAGGGGGACGTCCTCCATATAAAACCACTCCAAAGGCCAGTCTTCGGACGTCTTCTTCGGAGTACCGGACAGGTATCCGGTTTCGGCGATGCGCCATATTTCGGCTCCGCCCACTTGATAAAGTGACCCCTTCTGTGTGCGGGGCACAAGGCAAAATAACCTTTTCCATAGCTCGAAATGAGCCTCGCAGCCCAGAAATAACTCGCAAAGGGCAACATAGCAGGCGATGTGTAATATGGAAGCAGGGGTGAAATTATGCAGTTGGAGGCCGTAAAACTCCAGGAGCCCACGGAGGAACGGATGAATTGGGAATTCGGGTCCCCTTAGTAAGTAAGGAACAAGGCACACCCGCTCCCCCTTTGAGGGGCTGGGGCAGCTCTCCGCTTGATCCCCGCCATTATAGGTGGCGAGCCCGGCTCGGACAGGGACCATATACGCTGGAGGGAGAAATCCCTGAGCCTGCAGCTCTACTAATCGACTGTGTGGGACGGAACACCTCTCCCAATCACCGGGCTTAGGGCTACGGCGGCAGGAGGAGGAGCTGCGGTGGTCGGCCATGTTAGAGTGGATTTTTCCGAAGCGCGCTCTGATGGATTCTCGCCGTGGGAGGATGGTATGGATTGGATCTAAGAATCCCCATCCCTTTAATAGATAATTTATTTACCTGGCTAGGGGCGAATGTAAAAACGCCCTGGCACCTCGTATTCGTTCGACGCGTGGAAGATAGCCCTTATTGAGCACAGAAGCCAAGAAGTCCAACATTTATGGGTCGGACACTACTTAACAGACATTCAAGATTTGGAGAAGAACCCGCCTTGCAATGCCGAAGACAATACTGCGCGCCGGACTCAACGTCATTGAAGCCTGGTTTGGGGGCTATTGAGGGAGTCCTGGATTAGGGGGTCTCCAGACAGCCGGACTATATCCTTTGGCCGGACTGTTGGACTATGAAGATACAAGATTGAAGACTTCGTCCCGTGTCCGGATGGGACTTTACTTGGCGTGGAAGGCAAGCTAGGCAATACGGATATGTATATCTCCTCCTTTGTAACCGACCTTGTGTAACCCTAGCCCCCTCCGGTGTCTATATAAACCGGAGGGTTTTAGTCTGTAGGACATCATACAATCGTACCATAGGCTAGCTTCTAGGGTTTAGCCTCTTTGATCTCGTGGTAGATCAACTCTTGTACTACTCATATCATCAAGAACAATCAAGCAGGACGTAGGGTATTACCTCCTTCAAGAGGGCCCGAACCTGGGTAAACATCGTGCCCCTGCCTCCTGTTACCATCTGCCTTAAAGGCACAGCTCGGGACCCCCTACCCGAGATCCGCTGGTTTTGACACCGACAGAAACCAAACCGGAATATCACATTTTTGATGAATTGAACCGCCATGGCTGCACCACACTTACTGACTGGCTCTGCTTCCACCCACTTGGTGAACTTGTCAACTGCCACTAACAGGTGGGTCTTTTTATCCTTGGATCTCTTAAAGGGTCCAACCATATCAAGCCCCCAAGTCACAAACGGCCAAGTTATTGGAATCATCCTCAACTCCTGAGCCGGAACATGAGCGCGGCGTGCAAATTTTTGACAACCATCGCACCTCTTGACTAAATCCTCAGCATCAGCATGAGCTGTTAACCAATAGAAGCCGTGACGAAAGGCTTTAGCCACCAAAGATTTTGAACCAGTGTGGTGACCACAATCCCCTTCATGGATTTCTCTCAAAATCTCACAACCCTCCTGAGGAGAGACACAACGCTGAATTGCCCTTGTGACGCTGTAACGATGCAACTCCCCGTTGATTATGGTCATTGACTTGGAACGCCGGATTATCTGTCGGGCCGAGGTTTCATCCTCTAGTAACTCGCCCTGGTTCATGTAAGCCAGGTATGGGATTATCCAATCTGGTATAACATGCAAGGCTGCCACCAATTGAGCCTCCGGGTCAGGAATAGCCAACTCCTCCTGTGTTGGTATCTTGACCGACGGATTATGCAATACATCGAGGAAGACATTGGGTGGGACCGGTTTACGCTGAGAGCCAAGGCGGCTTAAAGTGTCCGCTGCTTCATTCTTTCGCCGGTCTATATGTTCAACTTGATAACCCTTGAAATGACCAGCCACTATGTCCACCTCTCATCGATATGCAGCCATGAGTGGGTCCTTAGAATCCCAAGTGCCAGATACCTGTTGAGCAACCAGATTCGAGTCACCAAAGCACTTAACCCGGCTTAAGTTCATCTCCTTGAAGCGCCACCGTGGGGCTATCGCACGATGGTTTCGAGTTCTTGAAGGGCAGCTTTGACGGACTCAAGGGATACGCTGTGGGCCGGATGACAAAGAGTCATCGCGGCAAGCTCTACATCGACGACGCAAGATGGGGTCCCGAGGCCGGTTCAATCGAATACGGGTATCGGGTCCCCTTTGGTGGGATTCACGTCTTCATCGGCAAGATCGGCGAACCGGGCCCTAAGCCGGACACCTGCACCGACATCATCGAGATGGCTCAGCGTGCAAGATCTTCCCCAGTTCAGCCCGCAGCAAGGAATGTTTTCGTAGGTGTCATCCATGGAGCGGAATATGAGGATGGACCGGCATATGATGGAGAAACCGTTGTCTGCTCTGGCGACGAGTCTTCAACTAGAGAGAACGAATCGTTGTATCAGTTGCAGGACGGCCGAATTATCGGAGGTTCCGATGGCAACAGTATTCCGGACCCCCTCGATCTGCCAAACCGGGTCGCTATCTTCATGGCCGGTACACAATCAGCACACAATTCATCAACCGCCACGGCAATGCTCTCCGGTTCAGCAACAACAACGCCAGCGAGAGCAGGGGGCTCTGTGCCGCCTCCGGCTCAAGTTCTGTCTGATATGTTCGACACTTTGGCAACATTGATGGCCGCGGAGGTGGACACAGCAGCCTGGGACCAGCACAATGTGGAGATTGCGAAGGTGAAAGATCAGATAACTCAGGCTAACCCGGCTTAAATTCATCTCCTTGAAGGCCCAAAGGTGGGCACAAGTTACATGACAGCGTCGGTTTACATCTACAGGCTTTAACCCGCCTTTGGGCCTTGGGCCTTCGTAAAGCGCCACCACCTTCACGTCTTCATGGGCTTCTATCCTCGTGGAGCTAACCCGACCACTCCTAGCCGGTTTACCTCCAGTAATCATATCCCCAACACATATTGATATTCCTCACTCATCATATAGGCAAATTCGTCAGTGTAACGTTGGTTAGTACAACCATAGATAATATCATCAACATAGATTTGGCACATGAATAATTCATCATGATAGGTTTTGGTGAAAAGAGTTGGGTCAAGTGAACCAGGTTTTAAGACTTTCTTCATGAGGAATTCCTTCAAAGTATCATACCATGCCCGAGGGGCCTGCTTGAGGCCACAGAGGGCCTTATTGAGTCTGAAGACTTGGTCAGGATGCTTTGGATCTTCAAAACCTGGGGGTTGAGCAATATATACCTCTTCCTCAAGCTTACCATTGAGGAATGCACTTTCCACATCCATTTGATATAAGATGATATTATGATGGTTAGGATAAGCAAGCAATATGTGAATAGCCTCAAGTCTAGAAATAGGTGCAAAAGTTTCATCGAAATCAATTCCTTCAACCTGTGCGTAGCCTTGAGCTACAACTCGTGCCTTATTCCTCACCACAAGGCCATTTTCATCTTGCTTGTTGCGGTAGATCCATTTGGTGCCGATGATATTGTGCTTGCATGGGTCTGGTCACTTGACGAGTTCCCAGACATTGTTGAGCTCGAATTGATGTAATTCCTCTTGCATTGCTTGAATCCACTCAGGCTCCAGAAATGCCTCATCTACTTTGGTGGGCTCTGTGATAGAGACAAAAGCAAAGTGCCCATGAAAGTTAGACAAATGTGAAGCTTTTGAGCGTGTGAGAGGACCTGGTGCTTTGATGTCGTTGATGATTCTCTCAATCTGCACTTCATTTGCAACGCGAGGATGAGTGGGTTGACAACGTTGAGTCGGCTCAGCATTTTCTTCAGAGCCATTTTCCTCAGGTGCACCAGCATGATGTTCTTCACGTTCTGGAATGACTTCTTTAGCAGATTCTTCAGTAGGAATGACATCCTTAGTAGCCTTGAACTTGATGGATTCCTTAGGTGATATTTCATCTAGCATAGGAGGTAGGTGCTCTCTTTGTGAGCCATTAGTTTCATCAAACCACACATATACAGTTTCAACAACCTTGTGGTGATAAGTGTTGAAGCCTCTATAGGTGTGTGAATCCTTTCCGTAACCAAGCATAAAACCTTCATGTGCTTTCAGTGCAAATTTTGAATTGTGATGAGGATATCTAATCCAACATTTAGCACCGAAGACTTTGAAATAACTCACATTGGGTTTCTTGTCAGTGAGGAGTTCATATGATGTCTTTTTGAAGAATTTGTGAAGACATACCGTATTGATGATGTGGCACGCAGTATCAATTGCCTCAGGCCAGAAGCGAGGAGGCGTCTTGTATTCATCAAGCATAGTGCGAGCCATCTCAACAAGAGTCATGTTCTTGCGCTCCAGAACGCCATTCTGCTGAGGAGTATAAGGAGCAGATAACTCATGAGTAATACCAAGTTCATCAAGATAGTCACCAAGACCAGTATTTTTGAACTCGGTCCCATTGTCACTTCTGATGTGCTTGATCTTCACACCAAAGTTGGTTGAAGCCCTCGAGAAAAATCGGTTGAAGACTTCTTGCACTTCAGTTTTGTAAGTGATGATATGCACCCATGTTTAATGAGAATAGTCATCAACAATGACAAAGCCATATAAAGATGCAGCATTAGTGAATGTGGCATAATGAGTAGGGCCAAAGAGATCCATGTGAAGCAATTCAAATGGACAAGTGGTAGTCATGATGGTCTTTGAGGGATGCTTGGCCTTGGTCATCTTTCCGGCTTCACAAGCTCCGCATAGGTGATCCTTGCAGAATTTGACATTCTCGATGCCAATGACATGCTTCTTCTTCGCGAGAGTGTGCAAGTTCCTCATGCCAGCATGACCAAGTCGTCGATGCCATAGCCAGCCTTCTGAAGCTTTTGCAAGTAAGTGTTGGGAACGTAGTAATTTCAAAAAAATTCCTACGCACACGCAAGATCATGGTGATGCATAGCAACGAGAGGGGAGAGTGTTGTCCACGTACCCTCGTAGACCGAAAGCGGAAGCGTTAGCACAACGCGGTTGATGTAGTCGTATGTCTTCACGATCCGATCGATCCAAGTACCGAACGCACGGCACCTCCGAGTTCAGCACACGTTCAGCTCGATGACGTCCCGCGAACTCCGATCCAGCAGAGCTTCACGGGAGTGTTCCGTCAGCACGACGGTGTGGTGACGGTGATGATGTTGCTACCGACGCAGGGCTTCGCCTAAGCACCGCTACGATATGACCGAGGTGGAATATGGTGGAGGGGGGCACCGCACACGTCTGGGAGAGATCAACTGATCAACTTGTGTGTCTAGAGGTGCCCCCTGCCCCTGTATATAAAGGAGCAAGGGGGAGGCCGGCCGGCCCTCTATGGGCACGCCAGGAGGAGGAGTCCTCCTCCTAGTAGGAGTAGGACTCCCCTTTCCTACTCCTACTAGGAGGAGGAAAGGAAGGAGGAGAAGGAGAAGGAAGGAGAAGGAGGAAAAGGAGGAAAGGGGGCCGGCCCCCTAGTCCAATTCGGTTTGGGCTAGGGGGGCCGCGCGCCCTGCCTCCTCTCTTCCACCACTTGGCCCATGAGGCCCATTACTTCTTCCTCGTATTCCCGTAACTCCCCGGTACCCCCGAAAATACCCGAATCACTCGGAACCTTTCCGATGTCCGAATATAGTCGTCCAATATATCGATCTTTACGTCTCGACCATTTCGAGACTCCTCGTCATGTCCCCGATCTCATCCGGGACTCCGAACTACCTTCGGTACATCAAATCACATAAACTCATAATACAATCGTCACCGAAACTTTAAGCGTGCGGACCCTACGGGTTCGAGAACTATGTAGACATGACCGAGACATGTCTCCGGTCAATAACCAATAGCGGAACCTGGATGCTCATATTGGCTCCACATATTCTACGAAGATCTTTATCGGTCAGACCGCATAACAACATACGTTGTTCCCTTTGTCATCGGTATGTTACTTGCCCGAGATTCGATCGTCGGTATCTCAATACCTAGTTCAATCTCGTTACCGGCAAGTCTCTTTACTCGTTCCGTAATACATCATCCCGCAACTAACTCATTAGTTGCAATGCTTGCAAGGCTTAAGTGATGTGCATTACCGAGAGGGCCCAGAGATACCTCTCCGACAATCGGAGTGACAAATCCTAATCTCGAAATACGCCAACCCAACAAGTACCTTCGGAGACACCTGTAGAGCACCATTTATAATCACCCAGTTACGTTGTGACGTTTGGTAGCACACAAAGTGTTCCTCCGGTAAAGGGAGTTGCATAATCTCATAGTCATAGGAACATGTATAAGTCATGAAGAAAGCAATAGCAACAAACTAAACGATCAAGTGCTAAGCTAATGGAATGGGTCAAGTCAATCACATCATTCTCCTAATGATGTGATCCCGTTAATCAAATGACAACTCATGTCTATGGTTAGGAAACATAACCATCTTTGATCAACGAGCTAGTCAAGTAGAGGCATACTAGTGACACTCTGTTTGTCTATGTATTCCACACATGTATTATGTTTCCGGTTAATATAATTCTAGCATGAATAATAAACATTTATCATGATATAAGGAAATAAATAATAACTTTATTATTGCCTCTATGGCATATTTCCTTCAGTCTCCCACTTGCACTAGAGTCAATAATCTAGATTACACAGTAATGATTCTAACACCCATGGAGCCTTGGTGCTGATCATGTTTTGCTCGTGGAAGAGGCTTAGTCAGCGGGTCTGCAACATTCAGATCCGTATGTATCTTGCAAATTTTTATGTCTCCCACTTGGACTAAATCCCGAATGGAATTGAAGCGTCTCTTGATGTGCTTGGTTCTCTTGTGAAATCTGGATTCCTTCGCCAAGGCAATTGCACCAGTATTGTCACAAAAGATTTCATTGGACCCGATGCACTAGGTATGACACCTAGATCGGATATGAACTCCTTCATCCAGACTCCTTCATTTGCTGCTTCTGAAGAAGCTATGTACTCCGCTTCACATGTAGATCCCGCCACAACGCTTTGTTTAGAACTGCACCAACTGACAGCTCCACCGTTCAATATAAACACATATCCGGTTTGCGATTTAGAATCGTCCGGATCAGTGTCAAAGCTTGCATCAACGTAACCATTTACGATGAGCTCTTTGTCACCTCCATATATGAGAAACATATCCTTAGTCCTTTTCAGGTACTTCAGGATGTTCTTGACCGCTGTCCAGTGATCCACTCCAGGATTACTTTGGTACCTCTCTGCTAGACTTATAGCAAGGCACACATCAGGTCTGGTACACAGCATTGCATACATGATAGAGCCTATGGCTGAATGAAAGATCGTGGATGTCGCCTAGAGGGGGGGTGAATAGGCATTTTAAAATAATTACGGTTTAGGCTTGAACAAATGCAGAATAAACCTAGTGGTTAATTTGTCAAGCACAAAACCTACAACAACTAGGCTCACCTATGTGCACCAACAACTTATGCTAAGCAAGATAAACTACTAGGTGATAGCAAGATATATGACAAGAAACAATATGGCTATCACAAAGTAAAGTGCATAAGTAAAGAGCTCGGGTAAGAGATAACCAAGGCACGCGAAGACGATGATGTATCCCGAAGTTCACACCCTTGTGGATGCTAATCTCCGTTTGGAGCGGTGTGGAGGCACAATGCTCCCCAAGAAGCCACTAGGGCCACCGTAATCTCCTCACGCCCTCGCACAATGCAAGATGCCGTGATTCCACTAAGGGACCCTTGAGTGCGGTCACCGAACCCGTACAAATGGAAACCCTTGGGGGCGGTCACCGAACC
This sequence comes from Triticum urartu, assembly GCF_003073215.2. Taxonomy (NCBI): domain Eukaryota; kingdom Viridiplantae; phylum Streptophyta; class Magnoliopsida; order Poales; family Poaceae; genus Triticum; species Triticum urartu. The sequence continues at coordinate 55,288,713 of NC_053026.1, read as the reverse complement.
CGTACACTTTGGCAACCCTTGGGGGCGGTCACCGGTACCCGTCAAATTGCTCGGGGCGATCTCCACAACCTAATTGGAGACCCCGACGCTTGCCCGGAGCTTTACACCACAATGATTGAGCTCCGAACAACACCAACCGTCTAGGGCGCCAAGGCACCCAAGAGGAACAAGCTCTAGGGTGCCCAAACACCCAAGAGTAATAAGCTTCTCAAACTTCACTTCCACGTATCACCGTGGAGAACTCAAACCGATGCACCAAATGCAATGGCAAGGGCACACGGAGTGCACAAGTCCTTCTCTCTCAAATCCCACCGGAGCAACTAATGCTAGGGAGGAAAATGAGAGGAAGAACAAGAAGGAGAACACCAAGAATTCCAAGATCTAGATCCAAGGGGTTCCCCTCACATAGAGGAGAAAGTGATTGGTGGAAATGTAGATCTAGATCTCCTCTCTCTTTGCCCTCAAAAACTAGCAAGAATACATGGAGGGATTGAGAGTTACCAAGCTCAAAGAAGGTCAACAATGGGGGCAAAAACGAGCTCAAGAGACAGGGTTCATTGGGGAAGAAGACCCCCTTTTATAGGAGGGGGAAATCCAACCGTTATGTGCTCAGCTCGCACACGAGCGGTGCTACCGCTCCTGGTCCCGGTACAACCGGGACTCACAGTATACGTGCAGAACCCTACCAGGCGGTACAACCGGGCGACCAGGCGGTAGCACCGGTTGAGAAGAACAACCGGAGCAACCGCCCAGCCACCGCTCAACCACCGCATAGGAACAGAAGGGAGTCACCCCTGAGTGCGGTAGTCGAGCGGTACCGGGCCGGTGCAACCGCATGGCCTTGAGCGCTCGGGTGGATAAGTCCTGAGCGGTAGAACCGCTCCAGACATCGGTGGTACCGGTACGACCGGACCAACCGGGCCACCACCGCCCGAGTACCGCATCAAAACAGAGGCCTGACCGGTACTTGGGCGGTGCCTGGCCGGAACAACCGCCCAAGTCTTTGCTGAGCAAGATGGCGGTACCACCGCCCGGAAGCAGCGGTACAACGGCTGAGAGCTCCAAGCGGTACTACCGCTGGGGCTCGTGGTACTACCGCTGGGACCAGACAAAAACCACTTCCAAGAAAACAAGAACTGCCATAACTTCTGCATATGAGCTCCGAATTGAGCAAACTCAAGCTTGTTGGAAACAAGACGACGAGTAGCATCAAAACAGCGACTGGTGATAGTAAGAAGAGGCAGGGGAGGTATGCCTAACAAAAAGAGGAGTGAAACCTCCAACCGAGAAGAATCGGCAAAACCTCCAACATCGAAAACATCATAGAAGATGCATGCGAACTCCGTTTTCGATGAACTCAAGCTTGTCATCAAGATGACCATAAGCTCTAAGACTCACAAAGATAACGAAACAAGAACCAAGAAAGATGATGCAAGGATGCAATGGTTTGAGCTCTCTACGAACGATACGATCAAGCTACTCATCGAGAGCCCCCCTTGATAGTACGGCAATCGATCCTATAACCCGGTCTCCCAACTACCATCATGAGACCGGTAAAATAGAAAACCTATCAAGGGCAAACCTTTGCCTTGCACATGGTCCACTTGAGCTAGATGATGACAATCTTGACTCCCTCAAGTTGGACCACCTTTCTTGATTGTGTTGACTCGATGAAGACTAGTTGATTGCTCCCCCATACTCCACTATGGGTGAGCCACTCTTCCGCACATCTTCACAAGTCCATTATCACCACAAAGGACGGCAAGCTTCAAGCATTTGATCTCTTCGTGATGCTCCACTTGAACTTGCACACCACAACCTAACCCCACAAAGAACTCTCACGAAGACCATGGGTTAGTACACAACGCGAAATTGACAATTCTTACCATACCATGGGATCACTTGATCCCTCTCGGTACATCTTCTGCGCTTTGTGAGTTGATCAACTTGATTCACTCTTGACTTAGTCTTGATCAACCTTGAACCTTTCCAATTCTCTTCATTTGAATGATGTCTTGAAGGTAGACATGAATGATCACACAATCTTCTTCTTCAAGACATGCTTGCAATAAGCTCAACTCTCACATGACCAATCTTTGGATAATTCCTTGAATAACACCTTGGTCGACACAAACTCTCCTTGAAATCAACACATGCACTCCAAGAAAAGCCTATGGACAAAACCTTCAAATATAACTCAAGGAAACCATTAGTCCATAGAGATTGTCATCAATTACCAAAACCAAACATGGGGGCACCGCATGTTCTTTCACTGAAGCATAGGGAGGGAACATCTTCATTTCTCTCTACTCTGCGGGTCGGCATTGAGTCTTACTCAACTTCACACCTTGTAACACAGGCAAGAACCCTTTCTTTGCCTGATCCATTTTGAACTTCTTCAAAACTTTGTCAAGGTATGTGCTTTGTGAAAGTCCAATTAAGCGTCTTGATCTATCTCTATATCTTAATGCCCAATATCTAAGCAGCTTCACCGAGGTCTTTCATTGAAAAACTCTTATTCAAATATCTATTTATGCTATCCAGAAATTCTATATCATTTCCAATCAATAATATGTCATCCACATATAATATCAGAAATGCTATAGAGCTCCCACTCACTTTCTTGTAAATACATGCTTCTCCAAAAGTCTGTACAAAACCAAATGCTTTGATCACACTATCAAAGCGTTTATTCCAACTCCGAGAGGCTTGCACCAGTCCATAAATGGATCGCTGGAGCTTGCACACTTTGTTAGCTCCCTTTGGATCGACAAAACCTTCTGCCTGCATCATATACAACTCTTCTTCCAGAAATCCATTCAGGAATGCAGTTTTAACATCCATTTGCCAAATTTCATAATCATAAAATGCGGCAATTGCTAACATGATTCGGACAGACTTAAGCATCGCTACAGGTGAGAAGGTCTCATCGTAGTCAATCCCTTGAACTTGTCGAAAACCTTTTGCAACAAGTCGAGCTTTGTAGACAGTAACATTACCGTCAGTGTCAGTCTTCTTCTTGAAGATCCATTTATTCTTAATTGCTTGCCGATCAATCGGGCAAGTCAACCAAAGTCACACTTTGTTCTCATACATGGAACCCATCTCAGATTTCATGGCTTCTAGCCATTTTATTTTGCGGAATCTGGGCTCACCATCGCTTCTTCATAATTCGTAGGTTCATCATGATATAGTAGCATGACTTCCAGAACAGGATTACCATACCACTCTGGTGCGGATCTTATTCTGGTTGATCTACGAGGTTCGGTAGTAACTTGATCTGAAGTTTCATGATCATTATCATTAGCTTCCTCACTAATTGGTGTAGGTGTCACAGAAACCGGTTTCTATGATGTACTACTTTCCAATAACGGAGCAGGTACAGTTACCTCATCAAGTTCTACTTTCCTCCCACTCACTTATTTCGAGAAAAACTCCTTCTCTAGAAAGGATCCACTCTTAGCAACGAAAGTCTTGCCTTCGGATCTGTGATAGAAGGTGTACCCAACAGTTTCCTTTGGGTATCCTATGAAGACACATTTCTCCGATTTGGGTTTGAGCTTATCAGGTTGAAGCTTTTTGACATAAGCATCGCAGCCCCAAACTTTCAGAAACGACAACTTTGGTTTCTTGCCAAACCACAGTTCATAAGGCGTCATCTCAACGGATTTCGATGGTGCCCTATTTAACGTGAATGCAGGCGTCTCTAAAGCATAACCCCAAAGCGATAGCGGTAAATCTGTAAGAGACATCATAGATCGCACCATATCTAGTAAAGTACGATTATGACGTTCGGACACACCATTACGCTGTGGTGTTCCGGGTGGCGTGAGTTGCGAAACTATTCCGCATTGTTTCAAATGTAGACCAAACTCATAACTCAAATATTCTCCTCCACGATCAGATCGTAGAAACTTTATTTAATTGTTATGATGATTTTCAACTTCACTCTGAAATTCTTTGAACTTTTTCAAATATTTCAGACTTATGTTTCATTAAGTAGATATAACCATATCTGCTTAAATCATCTGTGAAGGTGAGAAAATAACGATATCCTCCACGAGCCTCAATATTCATCGGACCACATACATCTGTATGTATGATTTCCAACAAATCCGTTGCTCTCTCCATAGTACCGAAGAACGGCGTTTTGGTCATCTTGCCCATGAGGCACGGTTCGCAAGTACCAAGTGATTCATCATCAAGTGATTCCAAAAGTCCATCAGTATGGAGTTTCTTCATGCGCTTTACACCGATATGACCTAAATGGCAGTGCCACAAATAAGTTGCACTATCATTATCAACTCTGCATCTTTTGGCTTCAACATTATGAATATGTGTATCACTACTATCGAGATTCATCAAAAATAGACCATTCTTCAAGGGTGCATGACCATAAAAGATATTACTCATATAAATAGAACAACCATTATTCTCTGATTTAAATGAATAACCGTCTTGCATCAAACAAGATCCAGATATAATGTTCATGCTCAACGCTGGCACCAAATAACAATTATTTAGGTCTAAAACTAATCCCGAAGGTAGATGTAGAGGTAGCATGCCGACCGCGATCACATCGACTTTGGAACCATTTCCCTCGCGCATCGTCACCTCGTCCTTTGCCAGTGTTCGCTTAATCCGTAGTCCCTGTTTCGAGTTGCAAATGTTAGCAACAGAACCAGTATCAAATACCCAGGTGCTACTGCGAGCTCTAGTAAGGTACACATCAATAACATGTATATCACATATACCTTTGTTCACCTTGCCATCCTTCTTATCCGCCAAATACTTGGGGCAGTTCCGCTTCCAGTGTCCAGTCTGCTTGCAGTAGAAGCACTCAGTTTCAGGCTTAGGTCCAGATTTGGGTTTCTTCTCCTGAGCAGTAACTTGCTTACCGTTCTTCTTGAAGTTCCCCTTCTTCTTCCCTTTGCCCTTTTTCTTGAAACTAGCGGTCTTGTTGACCATCAACACTTGATGATCCTTCTTGATTTCTACCTCCGCAGCCTTTAGCATTGCGAAGAGCTCGGGAATTGTTTTATCCATCCCTTGCATGTTATAGTTCATCACGAAGCTCTTGTAGCTTGGTGGCAGTGATTGAAGAACTCTGTCAATGACACTATCAACAGGAAGATTAACTCCAAGTTGAGTCAAGTGATTATGATACCCAGACATTTTGAGTATATGTTCACTGACAGAACTATTCTCCTCCATCTTGCAGCTATATAATTTATTGGAGACTTCATATCTCTCAATCCGGGCATTTGCTTGAAATATTAACTTCAACTCCTGGAACATCTCATATGCTCCATGACGTTCAAAACGTCGTTGAAGTCCCGATTCTAAGCCGTAAAGCATGGCACACTGAACTATCGAGTAGTCATCAGCTTTGCTCTGCCAGACATTCATAACATCTGGTGTTGCTCCAGCAGCAGGCCTGGCACCTAGCGGTGCTTCCAGGACGTAATTCTTCTGTGCAGCAATGAGGATAATCCTCAAGTTACGGACCCAGTCCGTGTAATTTCTACCATCATCTTTCAACTTTGCTTTCTAAAGGAACGCATTAAAATTCAACGAAACAATAGCACGGGCCATCTATCTACAATCAAACATAGACAAGCAAGATACTATCAGGTACTAAGTTCATGATAAATTTAAGTTCAATTAATCATATTACTTAAGAACTCCCACTTAGAAAGACATCCCTCTAATCTTCTAAGTGATCACGTGATCCAAATCAACTAAACCATAACCGATCATCACGTGAAATGGAGTAGCTTTCAATGGTGAACATCAATATGTTGATCATATCTACTATATGATTCATGCTCGACCTTTTGGTCTCAGTGTTCCAAGGCCATATCTGCATATGCTAGGCTCGTCAAGTTTAACCTGAGTATTCTGCGTGTGCAAAACTGGCTTGCACCCGTTGTAGATGGACGTAGAGCTTATCACACCCGATCATCACGTGGTGTCTGGGCACGACAAACTTTGGCAACGGTGCATACTCAGGGAGAACACTTTTATCTTGAAATTTAGTGAGAGATCATCTTATAATGCTACCATCAATCAAAGCAAGATAAGATGCATAAAAGATAAACATCACATGCAATCAATATAAGTGATATGATATGGCCATCATCATCTTGTTCTTGTGATCTCCATCTCCGAAGCACCGTCATGATCACCATCGTCACCGGTGCGACACCTTGATCACCATCGTAGCATCGTTGTCGTCTCGCCAATATTATGCTTCCACGACTATCGCTACCGCTTAGTGATAAAGTAAAGCATTACAGCGCAATTGCATTGCATACAATAAAGCGACAACCATATGGCTCCTGCCAGTTGCCGATAACTCAGTTACAAAACATGATCATCTCATACAATAAAATTTAGCATCATGTCTTGACCATATCACATCACAACATGCCTTGCAAAAACAAGTTAGACGTCCTCTACTTTGTTGTTGCAAGTTTTACGTGGCTGCTATGGGATTAGCAAGAACCGTTCTTACCTACGCATCAAAACCACAACGATAGTTTGTTAAGTTGGTGATGTTTTAACCTTCGCAAGGACCGGGCGTAGCCACACTTGGTTCAACTAAAGTTGGAGAAACTGACACCCGCCAGCCACCTGTGTGTAAAGCACGTCGGTAGAACCAGTCTCGCGTAAGCGTACGCATAATGTCGGTCCGGGCCGCTTCATCCAACAATACCGCCGAACCAAAGTATGACATGCTGGTAAGCAGTATGACTTATATCGCCCACAACTCACTTGTGTTCTACTCGTGCACAACATCAACGCATAAAAACTAGGCTCGGATGCCACTGTTGGGGAACGTAGTAATTTCAAAAAAATTCCTACGCACACGCAAGATCATGGTGATGCATAGCAACGAGAGGGGAGAGTGTTGTCCACGTACCCTCGTAGACTGAAAGCGGAAGCGTTAGCACAACGCGGTCGATGTAGTCATACGTCTTCACGATCCAATCGATCCAAGTACCGAATGCACGGCACCTCCGAGTTCAGCACACGTTCAGCTCGATGACGTCCTGCGAACTCTGATCCAGCAGAGCTTCACGGGAGAGTTCCATCAGCACGACGGTGTGGTGACGGTGATGATGTTGCTACTGACGCAGGGCTTCGCCTAAGCACCGCTACGATATGACCGAGGTGGAATATGGTGGAGGGGGGCACCGCACACGGCTGGGAGAGATCAACTGATCAACTTGTGTGTCTAGAGGTGCCCCCCTGCCCCTGTATATAAAGGAGCAAGGGGGGCGGCCGGACGGCCCTCTATGGGCGCGCCAGGAGGGAGGAGTCCTCCTCCTAGTAGGAGTAGGACTCCCCTTTCCTACTCCTACTAGGAGGAGGAAAGGAAGGAGGAGAAGGAGAAGGAAGGAGAAGGAGGAAAAGGAGGAAAGGGGGGCCGGCCCCTAGTCCAATTCGGTTTGGGCTAGGGGGCGCGCCGCCCTGCCTCCTCTCTTCCACCACTTGGCCCATGAGGCCCATTACTTCTTCCTCGTATTCCCGTAACTCCCCGGTACCCCCGAAAATACCCGAATCACTCGGAACCTTTCCGATGTCCGAATATAGTCGTCCAATATATCGATCTTTACGTCTCGACCATTTCGAGACTCCTCGTCATGTCCCCGATCTCATCCGGGACTCCGAACTACCTTCGGTACATCAAATCACATAAACTCATAATACAATCGTCACCGAAACTTTAAGCGTGCGGACCCTACGGGTTCGAGAACTATGTAGAAATGACCGAGACATGTCTCCGGTCAATAACCAATAGCGGAACTTATATGCTCATATTGGCTCCCACATATTCTATGAAGATCTTTATCGGTCAGACCGCATAACAACATACGTTGTTCCCTTTGTCATCGGTATGTTACTTGCCCGAGATTCGATCGTCGGTATCTCAATACCTAGTTCAATCTCGTTACCGGCAAGTCTCTTTACTCGTTAAGTAATACATCATCCTGCAACTAACTTATTAGTTGCAATGCTTGCAAGGCTTAAGTGATGTGCATTACCGAGAGGGCCCAGAGATACCTCTCCGACAATCGGAGTGAAAAATCCTAATCTCGAAATATGCCAACCCAACAAATACCTTCGGAGACACCTGTAGAGCACCTTTATAATCACCCAGTTACATTGTGACGTTTGGTAGCACACAAAGTGTTCCTCCGGTAAACGGGAGTTGCATAATCTCATAGTCATAGGAACATGTATAAGTTATGAAGAAAGCAATAGCAACAAACTAAACGATCAAGTGCTAAGCTAATGGAATGGGTCAAGTCAATCACATCATTCTCCTAATGATGTGATCTCGTTAATCAAATGACAACTCATGTTTATGGTTAGGAAACATAACCATCTTTGATCAATGAGCTAGTCAAGTAGAGGCATACTAGTGACACTCTGTTTGTCTATGTATTCACACATGTATTATGTTTCCGGTTAATACAATTCTAGCATGAATAATAAACATTTATCATGATATAAGAAAATAAATAATAACTTTATTATTGCCTCTAGGGCATATTTCCTTCAGGTAAGCATGTAGCAGGTTGTGGTCCTGTAGAGAAATCAACAATATACAAGTCTCCTCTCCTAAAGCCTTCGAAGACTTTGGAATTGTCAGCTTCCAGGATCACAACACAATGATACTTGCCAAAGGCAACAACCATATCAAGATCACAAAGTATTGAGACAGACATGAGGTTGAACCTTAAGGACTCGACAAGCATGACGTTGTCCACGTGTCGATCCTTTGAGATTGCAACCTTACCTACACCCAATACCTTGCGTTTTCCTTTGTCAGCATAAGTGATCTGCTTCAGATGCGATGGAGATAAAGCAGTATCCATCAATAAGTTCCTGTCACCAGTCATGTGATTTGTACATCCACTGTTGAGGACCCACTCAGTGGCTTTGAGTTGATCATCCTGCAGATGAATTGGTGCATCTTACGAACTCATATACTTCAGCAGTGAAGAATATGACATCAAATTCATCAGATCAATTTCATCAAGCAATAGAACAGATATAGCAATACGAGGACGTGTGAAATGAAAATTCATTTCTTCATGATTGGCTTGCGTCCTTTCAAGCATATTCAGGTCTCCAGCAAATTCTTTAGACGTTTAAGTCCGTCTAGAGACCCGATCCTGCATAAGAGATTAGTTCTTTCTCTTCACCACCCACATCTGGAGGGGTGGCAAAGAGTTCATCATTCTGCGAGCTCCATAAGAGAAAGGTGGCATAGACGCCAATCCACTTCGTTTCACATAAGAGGGGTTAGAGTAAGCATATGAATAAGCAAAGAAATTCTTCGAGGACTTTTGAACATAATGGTTTGAAGAATAATGCACATATTCATAGCCCTTAGATCTTCCCTGCGAAACAGTAGTGTTAGCACGATGATGTTCATATGAAGAATTTGATCCACGTGAGGAATTTGGTCCATATGAGGACTTGGATCCATATGAATAATTTGGTCCATATGAAGAATTTGATTTGGGGTTCCTTTTCTTCATCGGTGGAGTCATGATAACATTCACCTGAAGACTTTCAAGGCACCTTTTGGGAACCCGGATTCTCTTCATAGGGGGTCGTTCCTGCAGTTAGTGCCAACATATCTAGCAAATACTTCACCATTCTGATTTTTGAACAGTTTATAGTTGGAGTCAAATGACTCGTGAGAAGAATATGAAGATTCACATGTAAAGCCAGATAAAGTGGATGGATCCACTGAAGGTCCCTTCGCAGCAACCCATGAGGTTTTGGGATACTGCTTAGGTTTCTAGTAGGTCCCATCAGCATTGAGTTTCCTCTCAAAGGCAATACCCTCTTTCCTAGGGTTCCTATTGAGGATATGTTTTTAAGCACATGACAAAGTGCCTGATGCCCTTTGAGGCTTTTGTACATGCCTGTCACATACAATTCCTTCAGCCCTGCATGGTCAGTGATACTAGCAGCATCCTCATATGAGGAATTTGTGATGGCAGAGATAGTTGAAGAATTTGCAGCAATAGACGCATTTGAACTTTCAGGTGAAGAATTAGCAAATTCACGTTCAATGCATTTCAAACATGGTGGAATGAATTCTTCCTGAGCGGCACTGATCTGTTGAGCAAGCAATGGATCACGCTTCTTCTGAAGATCTTCATAACTCACCCTTAGCTTCTCAAGATCTTGCTTTATTTGAAGAAATTCATAAGAAAGCTTCTCATGATCAGATAAGAGAGTGTTATGATGACTCTGAAGGTTATCAAACTTAGACTAAAGTCTCTGAAGATTTTCAGTCAAAGTTTTAGTGCGATCCATTTCTTCACCCAACATAGCATCGCTCTTGTCAAGCATATTGTGAACCTTTTCAAAAGCCTTTTGTTGTTTCACAGCAATTTTAGCAAGTTTAGAATAGCTAGGCTTGAGGTTTTCATCAAATTCATCCTCACTTGATTCAGAGGAGGGGTATTTGAGTACCTTGGCACCTTTTCCATGAAGCAATAGGTGGGAGTGTAGTCATCATCGCCGTTGTTAGCGGTGTTGGGGAGGTCATTTTCCTCAGAGTTGAAGATGGACTTGCTGACGAATGCATTAGCGAGGGCTAGGCTTGCCATACCAGAGTCTGACTCCTCAGATGCCTCCTCTTCCCCATTTTCCTCAGATTCAGCTTCAGAGTCCATTTCCTTGCCAATGAATGCCCGAGCCTTTTTGGAGCTGCTCTTCTTGTGAGAAGAAGAGTTCGAGGGTTTTGATGATGAGGACTTTGAAGATTTCTTCTTCTTCTTCTTTGAGTCATCAGAACTATAATCCTTGTATTTCTTCTTCTTTGATTTCTTCTCCAATTGAGGACAATCTTGAATGTAGTGACCAGGTTTCTTGCATTTGTGGCAAGTTCTCTTCTTGTAATCACGGGATGAGGAATCTATTCTCATGTCATCACTTCTTGAGGATTTACCAAAGCGTCCACATCTTGAGAACTTCTGGAATTTTCTCACGAGCATTGCTAGCTCCTGGCTTAGTTCTTCGGGATCACCAAGGCTGCTACCAGAATCCTTGCCTTCAGATTCAGAGACTGCCTTGGCCTTTAGAGCGCGTGATCTGCCATAGCTTGGTCCATAGAGATCTCTCTTCCCAGCAAGTTGGAACTCATGCGTGTTTAGCCTCTGGAGGATATCAGCGGGATCAAGTGACTTTTAGTCTCCACGTTCTTGTATCATCAGTGCAAGGGTGTCAAATGAGGAATCAAGCGATCTCAACAATTTCTTCACCACCTCATCGTCGGTGACGTCAGTGGCACCAAGCACTTGAAGCTCATTTGAGATGTCAGTGAGGCAATCAAAAGTTTGCTGCACATTTTCATTGTCGAGTCTTTGGAAGCGGTTGAAGAGATTGCGAAGAACGTCAACTCGAGAGTCACGCTAAGTTGAGACTCCTTCATTGACCTTGGGCAGTCTATCCTAGATAAGCTTCGGTGTCTCCAAAGCACTTACTCTGCCATACTTCCCTTTGCTCAGATGGCCACATATGATGTTCTTCGCTTGAGAGTCGAGTTTCTTGAATCTCTTCACATCAGCAATGTTTATGGTAGGAGTGACGGAGGGAACGCCATTTTCCACAACTTACCAGAGATCGTTGTCAATTGCCTCAAGATGCATTCACATCTTGTTCTTCCAATAGGGGTAGTCCGTACCGTCGAAGGTAGGACACCCAGCAGAGACCTTGATCATACCTGCAATCGACATAACTAAAACTCCAGACGGTTAAACCAAAATCAGACAGAACAAGGGAGTACCCCGCTCTGATACCAATTGAAAGTGCGCTATATTGACTAGAGGGGGTGAATAGGTGATTTTTACAAATTCGTCAATGAGGAATTTAAGGGTGAGGAAATTCCTAAGCGACGAACTACTTAGCAGCGGAATAAGTACTCAGAAGTAAGCATAACAAGGCAGTAGCACAGTCAACATGATGAAATGAAAACAAGCAATGAGTACAGGAAACGTAAACTCAGGATAAGAAGGCTAAAGACAAACTGACTGAAGAAACTAAACTAAGGAAATTGAGAAAGTCTTCAGTCAAAGTCTTCAAACAATAACGATCAGGTACAACAACATAGAATGAGGAAATGAAAGGGTTGAGGAAATAGAACCAGTTAGCTTGGTGAAGAGAGTGATTTGGTAGACCAGTTCCAACTGCTGTGACAGACATACGTCTGGTTGGAGCGGCTAGGTATTTAAACCTGAGGACACACAGTCCCGGACACATAGTCCTCACCGTATTCTCCTTGAGCTAAGGTCACACAGACCTTGCCCAATCACTCGTGGTAAGTCTTCAGGTGACTTCCAAACCTTCACAAACTCGGTCACTCGGCGATCCAAAATTTCCTCTTGGATTCTCTAGACCATGACTCTTAACCGTCTAGAATATGCACAGTCTTCAAAGGTAACAAGCGTCAATTCCACACAGGAACAGTCTCTTCAGTGATGCTCAATCACTTTGGGTTTGTAGGTGTTTGGTTTGGGGTTTTGGGTTTTTTCCTCACTTGATGATTTTCGCTCAAAGTCCTCGGAGGATGGGATGCTCTCAATGACAAGTGTCAGTTTCTCGCGGAGCAGCCAACCAGCTAGTGGTTGTAGGTGAAGGAAATATGCCCTAGAGGCAATAATAATGTTATTATTTTATTTCCTTATATCATGATAAATGTTTATTATTCATGCTAGAATTGTATTATCCGAAAACATAATACTTGTGTGAATACATAGACAAACCAAACGTCACTAGTATGCCTCTACTTGACTAGCTCATTAATCAAAGATGGTTATGTTTCCTAACCATAGACATGTGTTGTCATTTGATTAACGGGATCACATCATTAGGAGAATGATGTGATTGACATGACCCATTCCATTAGCTTAGCACCCGATCGTTTAGTATGTTGCTATTGCTTTCTTCATGACTTATACATGTTCCTATGACTATGAGATTATGCAACTCCCGTTTACCGGAGGAACACTTGTGTGCTACCAAATGTCACAACGTAACTGGGTGATTATAAAGGAGCTCTACAGGTGTCTCCAAAGGTAAATGTTGGGTTGGCATATTTCGAGATTAGGATTTGTCACTCCGATTGTCGGAGAGGTATCTCTGGGCCCTCTCGGTAATGCACATCACATAAGCCTTGCAAGCATTGCAACTAATGAGTTAGTTGCGAGATGATGTATTACGAAACGAGTAAAGAGACTTGCCGGTAACGAGATTGAACTAGGTATTGAGATACCGACGATTGAATCTCGGGCAAGTAACATACCGATGACAAAGGGAACAAAGTATGTTGTTATGCGGTCTGACCGATAAAGATCTTCGTAGAATATGTAGGAGCCAATATGAGCATCTAGGTTTCGCTATTGGTTATTGACCGGAGACGTGTCTCGGTCATGTCTACATTGTTCTCGAACCCGTAGGGTCCGCACGCTTAAGGTTTCGATGACAGTTATATTATGAGTTTATGCTTTTTGATGTACCAAAGTTTGTTCGGAGTCCCGGATGTGATCACGGACATGACGAGGAGTCTCGAAATGGTCGAGACATAAAGATTGATATATTGGAAGCCTATATTTGGATATCGGAAGTGTTCCGAGTGAAATCGGGATTTTACCGGAGTACCAGGAGGTTACCGGAACCCCCCGGGAGGTATATGGGCCTTAGTGGGCTTTAGTGGAAGAGAGGAGAGGTGGCCAGGGCTGGGCCGCGCGCCCCTCCCCCCCTAGTCCGAATAGGACAAGGAGAGGGGGGCGGCGCCCCCCCCCCCCCTTCCTTCTCTCTCTCCTCTTTCCCCCTTCCCGAATCCTATTCCAACTAGGAAAAGGGGGGAATCCTACTCCCGGTGGGAGTAGGACTCCTCCTGGCGCGCCCTCCTCCTGGCCGGCCGCACCCCCCCTTGATCCTTTATATACGGGGGCAGGGGGCACCCCTAGACACACAAGTTGATCCACGTGATCATATTCTTAGCCGTGTGCGGTGCCCCCTTCCACCATAATCCTCGATAATATTGTAGCGGTGCTTAGGCGAAGCCCTGCGACGGTAGTACATCAAGATCGTCACCACGCCATCGTGCTGACGGAACTCTTCCCCGACACTTTGCTGGATCGGAGTCCCGGGATCGTCATCGAGTTGAACGTGTGCTAGAACTCGGAGGTGCCGTAGTTTCGGTGCTTGATCGGTCGGGCCGTGAAGACGTACGACTACATCAACCGCGTTGTGCTAACGCTTCCGCTGTCGGTCTACAAGGGTACGTAGATCATACTCTCCCCTCATTGCTATGCATCACCATGATCATGCGTGTGCGTAGGAAATTTTTTGAAATTACTACGTTCCCCAACAGTGGTATCAGAGCCTAGGTTTTATGTGTTGATGTTATATGCACGAGTAGAACACAAGTGAGTTGTGGGCGATATAAGTGTTGGGGAACGTTGCAGAAAACAAAAATTTTCCTACGGTTTCACCAAGATCCATCTAGGAGTTCATCTAGCAACGAGTGATTAGATGCATCTACGTACCTTGTAGATCGCGAGCGGAAGCGTTCAAAGAACGGGGATGATGTAGTCGAACACGACGTGATTCAAATCACCGATGATCTTAGCACCGAACGGACGGTGCCTCCGCGTTCAACACACGTACGGAACGGATGACGTCTCCTCCTTTCTTGATCCAGCAAGGGGGGAAGAGAGGTTGATGAAGATCCAGCAACACGACGGCGTGGTGGTGGATGCAGGGCGTCACAGTAGCAGGGCTTCGCCTATACTACGAGAGAGAGACGTAACGGGGAGAGAGGAAGCACCAAAGGCTGAGGTATGAAATCCTCCCTCTCCTCAACTATATATAGGAGGGCCAAGGGGGGGTGGTGCGCAGCCTAGGAGATCCAATCTCCTAGGTGCGGCTGCCAAGGGGAGGTTTCCCTCCCCCCCAAGGCACCTAGGGGTGCCTTCCACCACTTGGACTCTTCCTTGGTGGAAACCCTAGGCGCATGGGCCTATAGGGGGTGGCGCCCCAGCCCACTATGGGCTGGGTTCCCTCCTATTTCAGCCCATGGGGCCCTCCGGGATAGGTGGCCCCACCCGGTGGGCCCCCGGGACCCCTCCGGTGGTCCCGGTACAATACCGATAACCCCGAAACTTGTCCCGATGGCCGAAACAGCACTTCCTATATATAATTCTTTACCTCCGGACCATTCCGGAACTCCTCGCGACGTCCGGGATCTCATCCGGGACTTCGAACAACATTCGGATTACTGCATATACATATCTTCATAACCCTAGCGTCACCGAACCTTAAGTGTGTAGACCCTACGGGTTCGGGAGACAAGCAGACATGACCGAGACGACTCTCCGGTCAATAACAAACAGCGGGATCTGGATACCCATGATGGCTCCCACATGCTCCACGATGATCTCATCGGATGAACCACGATGTCGAGGATTAATCAACCCCGTATACAATTCCCTTTGTCAATCGGTATGTTACTTGCCCGAGACTCGATCGTCGGTATCCCAATACCTTGTTCAATCTCGTTACCGGCAAGTCACTTTACTCGTACCGTAATGCATGATCCCGTGATCAACCACTTGGTCACCTTGAGCTCATAATGATGATGCATTACCGAGTGGGCCCAGTGATACCTCTCCGTTATATGGAGTGACAAATCCCAGTCTCGATCCGTGTCAACCCAACAGACACTTTCGGAGATACCTGTAATGCACCTTTATAGTCACCCAGTTACGTTGTGACGTTTGATACACCCAAAGCACTCCTACGGTATCCGGGAGTTACACGATCTCATGGTCAAAGGAAAAGATACTTGACATTGGAAAAGCTCTAGCAAACGAACTACAAGATCTTTGTGCTATGCTTAGGATTGGGTCTTGTCCATCACATCATTCTCCTAATGATGTGATCCCGTTATCAATGACATCCAATGTCCATAGCCAGGAAATCATGACTATCTGTTGATCAACGAGCTAGTCAACTAGAGGCTTACTAGGGACATATTATGGTCTATGTATTCACACGTGTATTACGATTTCCGGATAATACAGTTATAGCATGAATAAAGACAATTATCATGAACAAAGAAATATAATAATAATGCTTTTATTATTGCCTCTAGGGCATATTTATAAGTCATACTGCTACCAGCATATCATACTTTGGTTCGGCGGTATTGTTGGATGAAGCGGCCCCGGACCGACATTACGCGTACGCTTACGCGAGACCGGTTCTCCCGACGTGCTTTGCACATAGGTGGCTTGCGGGGGTGACAGTTTCTCCAACTTTAGTTGAACCGAGTGTGGCTACGCCCGGTCCTTGCAAAGGTTAAAACAAGCACCAACTTGACAAACTATCGTTGTGGTTTTGATGCGTAGGTAAGATTGGTTCTTGCTTAAGCCCGTAGCAGCCACGTAAAACTTGCAACAACAAAGTAGAGGACGTCTAACTTGTTTTTGCAGGGCATGTTGTGATGTGATATGGTCAAGACATGATGCTAATTTTATTGTATGAGATGATCATGTTTTGTAACCGAGTTATCGGCAACTGGCAGGAGCCATATGGTTGTCGCTTTATTGTATGCAATGCAATCGCGCTGTAATGCTTTACTTTATCACTAAGCGGTAGCGATAGTCGTGGAAGCATAAGATTGGCGAGACGACAACGATGCTACGATGGAGATCAAGGTGTCGCGCCGGTGACGATGGTGATCACGACGGTGCTTCGAAGATGGAGATCACAAGCACAAGATGATGATGGCCATATCATATCACTTATATTGATTGCATGTGATGTTTATCTTTTATGCATCTTATCTTGCTTTGATTGACGGTAGCATTATAAGATGATCTCTCACTAATTATCAAGAAGTGTTCTCCCTGAGTATGCACCGTTGCGAAAGTTCTTCGTGCTGAGACACCACGTGATGATCGGGTGTGATAGGCTCTACGTTCAAATACAACGGGTGCAAAACAGTTGCACACGCGGAATACTCAGGTTATACTTGACGAGCCAAGCATATACAGATATGGCCTCGGAACACGGAGACCGAAAGGTCGAGCGTGAATCATATAGTAGATATGATCAACATAGTGATGTTCACCAATGAAACTACTCCATCTCACGTGATGATCGGACATGGTTTAGTTGATTTGGATCACGTAATCACTTAGAGGATTAGAGGGATGTCTATCTAAGTGGGAGTTCTTTAAGTAATATGATTAATTGAACCTAAATTTATCATGAACTTAGTACCTGATAGTATCTTGCTTGTTTATGTTTGATTGTAGATAGATGGCCCGTGCTGTTGTTCCGTTGAATTTTAATGCGTTCCTTGAGAAAGCAAAGTTGAAAGATGATGGTAGCAATTACACGGACTGGGTCCGTAACTTGAGGATTATCCTCATTGCTGCACAGAAGAATTACGTCCTGGAAGCACCGTTGGGTGCCAGGCCTGCTGCTGGAGCAACACCAGATGTTATGAACGTCTGGCAGAGCAAAGCTGATGACTACTCGATAGTTCAGTGTGCCATGCTTTACGGCTTAGAATCGGGACTTCAACGACGTTTTGAACGTCATGGAGCATATGAGATGTTCCAGGAGTTGAAGTTAATATTTCAAGCAAATGCCCGGATTGAGAGATATGAAGTCTCCAATAAGTTCTATAGCTGCAAGATGGAGGAGAACAGTTCTGTCAGTGAGCATATACTCAAAATGTCTGGGTATAATAATCACTTGATTCAATTGGGAGTTAATCTTCCAGATGATTGCGTCATTGACAGAATTCTCCAATCACTGCCACCAAGCTACAAGAGCTTCTGTGATGAACTATAATATGCAAGGGATGAATAAGACTATTCCCGAGCTCTTCGCAATGCTGAAAGCTGCGGAGGTAGAAATCAAGAAGGAGCATCAAGTGTTGATGGTCAACAAGACCACTAGTTTCAAGAAAAAGGGCAAAGGGAAGAAGAAGGGGAACTTCAAAAAAGAACAGCAAGCAAGTTGCTACTCAAGAGAAGAAACCCAAACCTGGACCTAAGCCTGAAACTGAGTGCTTCTACTGCAAGCAGACTGGTCACTGGAAGCGGAACTGCCCCAAGTATTTGGCGGATAAGAAGGATGGCAAGGTGAACAAAGGTATATGTGATATACATGTTATTGATGTGTACCTTACTAATGCTCGCAGTCTTCCAGATGATTGCGTCATTGACAGAATTCTCCAATCACTGCCACCAAGCTACAAGAGCTTCATGATGAACTATAATATGCAAGGGATGAATAAGACTATTCCCGAGCTCTTCGCGATGCTGAAAGCTGCGGAGGTAGAAATCAAGAAGGAGCATCAAGTGTTGATGGTCAACAAGACCACTTGTTTCAAGAAAAAGGGCAAAGGGAAGAAGAAGGGAGACTTCAAAAAGAACAGCAAGCAAGTTGCTACTCAAGAGAAGAAACCCAAACCTGGACCTAAGCCTGAAACTGAGTGCCTCTACTGCAAGCAGACTGGTCACTGGAAGCGGAACTGCCCCAAGTATTTGGCGGATAAGAAGGATGGCAAGGTGAACAAAGGTATATGTGATATACATGTTATTGATGTGTACCTTACTAATGCTCGCAGTAGCACCTGGGTATTTGATACTGGTTCTGTTGCTAATATTTGCAACTCGAAACAGGGACTACGGATTAAGCGATGATTGGCTAAGGACGAGGTGACGATGCGCGTGGGAAATGGTTCCAAAGTCGATGTGATCGCAGTCGGCACGCTACCTCTACATCTACCTTCGGGATTAGTATTAGACCTAAATAATTGTTATTTGGTGCCAGCGTTAAGCATGAACATTATATCTGGATCTTGTTTGATGCGAGACGGTTATTCATTTAAATCAGAGAATAATGGTTGTTCTATTTATATGAGTAATATATTTTATGGTCATGCACCCTTAAAGAGTGGTCTATTCTTATTAAATCTCGATAGTAGTGACACACATATTCATAGTGTTGAAGCCAAAAGATGCAGAGTTGATAATGATAGTGCAACTTATTTGTGGCACTACCGTTTAGGTCATATCGATATAAAGCGCATGAAGAAACTCCATACTGATGGGCTTTTGGAACCACTTGATTATGAATCACTTGGTACTTGCGAACCGTGCCTTATGGGTAAGATGACAAAAACACCATTCTCCGGTACTATGGAGAGAGCAACAGATTTATTGGAAATCATACATACAGATGTATGTGGTCCGATGAATGTTGAGGCTCGTGGTGGATATCGTTATTTTCTCACCTTCACAGATGACTTAAGCAGATATGGGTATATCTACTTAATGAAACATAGGTCTGAAATGTTTGAAAAGTTCAAAGAATTTCAGAGTGAAGTTGAAAATCATCGTAACAAGAAAATAAAATTCCTACGATCTGATCGTGGAGGAGAATATTTCAGTTACGACTTTGGTGTACATTTGAAACAATGTGGAATAGTTTCGCAACTCACGCCACCTGGAACACCATAGCGTAATGGTGTGTCCGAACGTCGTAATCGTACTTTACTAGATATGGTGCGATCTATGATGTCTCTTACTGATTTACCGCTATTGTTTTGGGGATATGCTCTAGAGACGGCCGCATTCACCTTAAATAGGGCACCATCAAAATCCGTTGAGACGACGCCTTATGAACTGTGGTTTGGCAAGAAACCAAAGTTGTCGTTTCTGAAAGTTTGGGGCTGCGATGCTTATGTGAAAAAGCTTCAACCTGATAAGCTCGAACCCAAATCGGAGAAATGTGTCTTCATAGGATATCCAAAGGAAACTATTGGATACACCTTCTATCACAGATCCGAAGGCAAGACTTTTGTTGCTAAATTCGGAAACTTTCTAGAGAAGGAGTTTCTCTCGAAAGAAGTGTGGGAGGAAAGTAGAACTTGATGAGGTAATAGTACCTGCTCCCTTATTGGAAAGTAGTACATCACAGAAACCTGTTTCTGTGACACCTACACCAATTAGTGAGGAAGCTAATGATAATGATTATGAAACTTCAGAACAAGATACTACTGAACCTCATAGATCAACCAGAGTAAGATCCGCGCCAGAGTGGTACGGTAATCCTGTTTTGGAAGTCATGCTACTAGATCACGATGAACCTACAAACTATGAAGAAGCGATGGTGAGCCCAGATTCCGCAAAATGGCTTGAAGCCATGAAATCTGAGATGGGATCCATGTATGAGAACAAAGTATGGACTTTGGTTGACTTGACCAATGATCGGCAAGCAATTGAGAATAAATGGATCTTCAAGAAGAAGACTGACGCCGACGGTAATGTTACTGTCTACAAAGCTCGACTTGTCGCAAAAGGTTTTCGGCAAGTTCAAGGGATTGACTATGATGAGACCTTCTCACCCGTAGCGATGCTTAAGTCTGTCCGAATCATGTTAGCAATTGCCGCATTTTATGATTATAAAATTTGGCAAATGGATGTCAAAACTGCATTCCTGAATGGATTTCTGCAAGAAGAGTTGTATATGATGCAGCCGGAAGGTTTTGTCGATCCAAAGGGAGCTAACAAAGTGTGCAAGCTCCAGCGATCCATTTATGGACTGGTGCAAGCCACTCGGAGTTGGAATAAACGCTTTGATAGTGTGATCAAAGCATTTGGTTTTGTACAGACTTTTGGAGAAGCCTGTATTTACAAGAAAGTGAGTGGGAGCTCTGTAGCATTTCTGATATTATATGTAGATGACATATTGCTAATCAGAAATGATATAGAATTTCTGGATAGCATAAAAGGATACTTGAATAAGAGTTTTTCAATGAAAGACCTCGGTGAAGCTGCTTACATATTGGGCATTAAGATCTATAGAGATAGATCAAGACGCTTAATTGGACTTTCACAAAGCACATACCTTGACAAAGTTTTGAAGAAGTTCAAAATGGATCAAGCAAAGAAAGGATTCTTGCCTGTGTTACAAGGTGTGAAATTGAGTAAGACTCAATCCCCGACCAATGCAGAGGATAGAGAGAAAATGAAAGATGTTCCCTATGCTTCAGCCATAGGCTCTATCATGTATGCAATGCTGTGTACCAGACCTGATGTGTGTCTTGCTATAAGTCTAGCAGGGAGGTACCAAAGTAATCCAGGAGTGGATCACTGGACAGCGTTCAAGAACATCCTGAAATACCTGAAAAGGACTAAGGATATGTTTCTCATATATGGAGGTGACAAAGAGCTCATCGTAAATGGTTACGTTGATGCAAGCTTTGACACTGATCCGGACGATTCTAAATCGCAAACCGGATACGTGTTTACATTAAACGGTGGAGCTGTCAGTTGGTGCAGTTCTAAACAAAGCGTTGTGGCAGGATCTACATGTGAAGCGGAGTACATAGCTGCTTCGGAAGCAGCAAACGAAGGAGTCTGGATGAAGGAATTCATATCCGATCTAGGTGTCATACCTAGTGCATCGGGTCCAATGAAAATCTTTTGTGACAATACTGGTGCAATTGCCTTGGCAAAGGAATCCAGATTTCACAAAAGAACCAAGCACATCAAGAGACGCTCCAATTCCATCCGGGATCTAGTCCAGGTGGGAGACATAGAGATTTGCAAGATACATACGGATCTGAATATAGCAGACCCGTTGATTAAGCCTCTTCCACGAGCAAAACATGATCAGCACCAAAGCTCCATGGGTGTTAGAATCATTACTGTGTAATCTAGATTATTGACTCTAGTGCAAGTGGGAGACTGAAGGAAATATGCCCTAGAGGCATTAATAATGTTATTATTTTATTTCCTTATATCATGATAAATTTTTATTATTCATGCTAGAATTGTATTATCCGGAAACATAATACTTGTGTGAATACATAGACAAACCAAACGTCACTAGTATGCCTCTACTTGACTAGCTCGTTAATCAAAGATGGTTATGTTTCCTAGCCATAGACATGTGTTGTTATTTGATTAATGGGATCACAACATTAGGAGAATGATGTGATTGACATGACCCATTCCATTAGCTTAGCACCCGATCGTTTAGTATGTTGCTATTGCTTTCTTCATGACTTATACATGTTCCTATGACTATGAGATTATGCAACTCCCATTTACCGGAGGAACACTTTGTGTGCTACCAAACGTCACAACGTAACTGGGTGATTATAAAGGAGATCTACAGGTGTCTCCAAAGGTAAATGTTGGGTTGGCATATTTCGAGATTAGGATTTGTCACTCCGATTGTCGGAGAGGTATCTCTGGGCCCTCTCGGTAATGCACATCACATAAGCCTTGCAAGCATTGCAACTAATGAGTTAGTTGCGAGATGATGTATTACGAAACGAGTAAAGAGACTTGCCGGTAACGAGATTGAACTAGGTATTGAGATACCGACGATCGAATCTCGGGCAAGTAACATACCGATGACAAAGGGAACAAAGTATGTTGTTATGCGGTCTGACCGATAAAGATCTTCGTAGAATATGTAGGAGCCAATATGAGCATCCAGGTTCCGCTATTGGTTATTGACCGGAGACGTGTCTCGGTCATGTCTACATTGTTCTCGAACCCGTAGGGTCCGCACGCTTAAGGTTTCGATGACAGTTATATTATGAGTTTATGCTTTTTGATGTACCGAAGTTTGTTCGGAGTCCCGGATGTGATCACGGACATGACGAGGAGTCTCAAAATGGTCGAGACATAAAGATTGATATATTGGAAGCCTATATTTGGATATCGGAAGTGTTCCGAGTGAAATCAGGATTTTACCGGAGTACCGGGAGGTTACCGGAACCCCCCGGGAGGTATATGGGCCTTAGTGGGCTTTAGTGGAAGAGAGGAGAGGTGGCCAGGGCTGGGCCGCGCGCCCCTCCCCCCCCCTAGTCCGAATAGGACAAGGAGAGGGGGGGGCGCCCCCCCCTTCCTTCTCTCTCTCCTCTTTCCCCCTTCCCGAATCCTATTCCAACTAGGAAAAGGGGGGAATCCTACTCCCGGTGGGAGTAGGACTCCTCCTGGCGCGCCCTCCTCCTGGCCGGCCGCACCCCCCCTTGATCCTTTATATACGGGGGCAGGGGGCACCCCTAGACACACAAGTTGATCCACATGATCATATTCTTAGTCGTGTGCGGTGCCCCCTTCCACCATAATCCTCGATAATATTGTAGCGGTGCTTAGGCGAAGCCCTGCGACGGTAGTACATCAAGATCGTCACCACGCCGTCATGCTGACGGAACTCTTCCCCGACACTTTGCTGGATCGGAGTCCAGGGATCGTCATCGAGCTGAACGTGTGCTAGAACTCGGAGGTGTCGTAGTTTCGGTGCTTGATCGGTCGGGCCGTGAAGACGTACGACTACATCAACCGCGTTGTGCTAACGCTTCCGCTGTCGGTCTACAAGGGTATGTAGATCATGCTCTCCCCTCGTTGCTATGCATCACCATGATCATGCGTGTGCGTAGGAATTTTTTTGAAATTACTACGTTCCCCAATAGTAGGGGGCTATTTATAGCCTAGGGAGCAGCCCGACATGATAAGACATAAATGCCCTTCAACGATATGACCGTTAGGTGGGTAGATATTTTGGGACCGCTGGCGCATAGCACAGCAACGGTCGGAAATTTGAGCTCTCAAATTCCTCAGGGCTAGCATGTTCCTCACTTGTAGGCAATCCACACTGGCGAATTCCTAACTCCTCAGTTAGAACAAATTCCTCAGAGACCAGAAGATCTTCATCTCTGTCACTGAAGAAAATCGACTGAACTGTATGAGATTTCCAATGGCTTCACTCGAAAGGATTGGTAGGAGTAGGATTTTGAGATGAGCATCACTTGGAAACTTTTCCTTAGTTTTACCTCGACCCCCTTTAACAGTACGGTATTTCCTATGACCCAAGAAAGAGAAAACGAAACTACTAAAACAAAAGTCTTCACGCTTCATATTCCTCGCATGAATATCAATTCTTCAGGATCACACCAATTTCTTCACTATCAAAGTCTTCAGAGGGCCAAAGTCTTCAGTTGAAGACATTCAGTTTTAGGGGTCGACTTTCTGTGTAAATATCAAACTCCTCATAGACTTATAGACCTGTGTACACTCACAAACGCATTAGTCCCTTAACCTGTAGGTCTTCAATACACCCAAATCACTAAGGGGCACTAGATGCACTTACAATGACAATATAACTTCTATGTGAATATAAACAAACATAAAACATTAAGTTGTCTTCCTTGTCCAACGTCAACAATTTTGGCATATAATATTTTGATGAGGGCTCACAATCACAAAAGATTTCTAGGATAGTATATTTATATGTGAATCTTCTCTTCCCTTATTAGTTCTTTCATGAGTTGCATCATTGACTAATGCTATGTTTGTCAATCTCTAATAAAAATTTCTACTTATACTTTTCCTTATGTGGTTTCATCACCTACCATAAGATTAGTATATGATATTTTTCATAATTTCTTTCCTTTTATTTATTTCCTTTCTCTTTTTCTTCCTTATTTCTTTTCTTTTATTTGCAACATGAAAGCAAAGAAAGCAAAACCTCAAACTAAACTTTATTATATATCTTGCACACGATTACAAGGATACATCACTAAGCAAACTCTCGAAAAGAAAGGATCGAACTAAACTTTTATTCATCTAAAGCAAAAGATCAAACTAAAATAATTAAAGGCAAAATATAATTGGATGATACGATACCGGGGCACCTCCCCCAAGCTTGGCGGTAGCCAAGGGGAGTGCACATACCCGATACTCAGTTTTCCTTTGGTGATGAAGAAGAATGTGGTGGTGCAGTGGTAGTTTCCAGTATAACCATGAGTAGATCCTTCAAGCCTTGGATCTCCCAAAGGGCTTGATGAATTAGCTCACTGTTTTTCTTCACTTCAGTCATTATGTGTTTATTTTCTGGGCCCCAAGGGTTTATTCCTACACTGCTTTCCCTTGGGCAAGATATGTTCCAATTGGACGGTATGTGCCTACGAGGAGTATTCTCGAACCCATAGTTATGAATGAAATTGTGAAAATTGTTACGATGTAACCTATGTAAAGGCCTCCTTGGGGGTTTCTTCTTGCACTTCGAGGCTCTCTTGATTATTTGGTGACCTCATAGCTTGATGAGGATTCGGGTGAGTGGAGATGCTGGCCAAGGTGCCTCTCTCGGAAGCCGGAGAGTGAACCCCAAAAGTATTTTCCGCCTCTTCCTCCATAGCCACCTCTTCAGCTTCCTCTCTTCTTAGATCCTCCTGAACCGCCCATGCGTCTTCTTCTCCACTGTTGGAGGGTGAGGAAGACATGAGGCTAGCCTGGCTGAATCTGACAGGAAACAATAAGAAAAGAGAATGGAGGATTTCTCCGTGATATGGTGATCTACATGTTAGGGGAGTATATAAAGATTTTTTATCTTGGGGAACAAGCACACTATAGAAAAACGGAGTCCGGAAGGTACCCCAGGTGGGCACAACCCACCTGGGCGCACCTGGCTGCCCACCAAGGTACGCTTCCTAGAAGTTTCTTATTTTCCTATTTTTCTAAATATTCCAAAACTGACAAAAAATATTTTTGTGGATTTTTCGGAGTTCGTTTACTTACCGTATCATGTACCTCCTTATTTTCACAATTCTGGAGTGTTCTAGAAGGACTCTTTTATGTGTTCTTCCGGTATCAAAGTTTGTATAATATTGCTTTCAACATTAATGGGCGTACCTGAGATATAATGTTTTATTCGTTGCTCGTTAACAACCTTCGGGTTAGTACCTTCGGCATTATTTATTTTGATGGATCCAGATCGATAAACCTCCTTGATGACATAGGGGCCTTCCCATTTTGAGAGGAGTTTTCCTGCAAAGAATCTGAAACGAGAGTTGTACAAAAGAACATATTCTCCTACTTTAAACTCACGCTTTTGGATTCTCTTATCATGCCATCTTTTAACTTTTTTAAAACAACTTAGCATTTTCATAAGCTTGGGTTCTCCATTCATCTAAAGAGCTAATATCAAATAACCTCTTTTCACCAGCAAGTTTGAAATCATAATTGAGTTATTTGATGGCCCAATATGCTTTATGTTCTAACTCAAGAGGTAAATGACAAGCTTTTGCATAAACCATTTTATAAGGAGACATACCCATAGGATTTTTATATGTTGTTCTATAGGCCCAAAGTGCATCATCTAATTTCTTAGACCAATTCTTCCTGGACCTATTTATAGTCTTTTGCAAAATTAATTATATTTCTCTATTGCTAAGTTCAACTTGACCACTGGACTAAGGATGATAATGTGATGCAATTATATGGTTAACATCATACTTGGCAAGCATTTTACGGAAAGCACCATGAATAAAGTGTGAACCACCATCGGTCATTAAATATCCAGGGACTCCAAACCTTGGGAAAATAACTTCCTTAAGCATTTTAATAGAGGTGTTGTGATCAACACTACTGGTTGGAATAGCTTCTACCCATTTAGTAACATAATCAACAGCAACCAAATATGTGTATACCCATTAGAGGAAGAAAAAGGTCCCA
Organism: Triticum urartu; assembly: GCF_003073215.2. NCBI lineage: Eukaryota > Viridiplantae > Streptophyta > Magnoliopsida > Poales > Poaceae > Triticum > Triticum urartu. Next base: position 55,262,119 of record NC_053026.1, on the reverse strand, counting down.
TGTAATCAAATCCCCAAACATCAAATGGTTCAACAGCAAGTGAATAGTTCATAGGAATTTATTGATGCTTACCGATATTACCTATTCTTTGGCATTCATCACAACATAAGATGAACTTACGGGCATCCTTGAAGAGATTAGGCCAATAAAATCCAGCTTGCAATACCTTGTGAGTAGTTCTATCTCTAGCATGATACCATCCACAAGCTTCGGAGTGACATTTCCGTAGGATTTGTCCCTTTCATGCTCAAGTACACTACGTCTAATAATACTATCTACTCCTTCTTTATAAAGATGTGGGTCATCCCAAAAGTAATGTCTTAAATCATAGAAGATTTTTTTCTTTTGTTGATATGTAAAGCTAGGTGGTAAATATTTAGCAACAATGTAATTAGCATAGTCAGCATACCAAGGAGTGTTGTGAGCAACATTTATTGGAGCTAACTGCTCATTAGGGAAACTATCATCAATAGGTAGTGGGTCATCAGACACATTTTCAAGCCTAGACATGTTATCAGCTGCGGGATTCTCAGCTCCTTTTCTATCAGTGATATGTAAGTCAAATTCTTGTAACAAGATAACCCATCGAATAAGTCTAGATTTAGCATATTTCTTTTCCATAAGATATTTAATAGCAGCATGGTCTATGTGAACAATTACTTTTGACTCAACAATATAAGGTCTAAATTTGTCACAAGCAAACATCACTGCTAAGAATTCTTTTTTAGTAGTTGCATAGTTTCTTTGAGCACTGTCTAGAGTTTTACTAGCATAATGAATAACATTCAGTTTCTTATCAACTCTTTGTCCTAGAACAACACCAACAACATAATCACTAGCATCACACATAATTTCAAAAGGCAAGTTCAAATCAGGTGGTTGAATAATAGGTGCCGAAATTAAGGCTTTCTTGAGTGTTTCAAAGGCTTCTAAACAATCATCATCAAAAACAAAAGGAATATCCTTTTGCAAAATATTCGTAAGAGGCCTAGAAATTTTAGAGAAGTCTTTGATAAATCTCCTATAGAAACCAGCATGACCTAAGAAACTACGGATACCTTTTATATCTTTAGGACATGCAATTTTCTCAATTGCACCAACCTTAGCTTTGTCCACTTCAATACCTCTTTCAGAAATTTTATGACCCAAGACAATGCCTTCATTAACCATAAAGTGGCACTTCTCCCAATTCAAGACAAGATTTGTTTGTTCACATCTCTGCAAAACTCGATCAAGATTGCTTAAACAATCATCAAAAGACTTCCCATAAACAGAGAAGTCGTCCATGAAAACCTCAACAATCTTTTCACAAGAAGTCAGAGAATCAGTCATGCATCTTTGAAAGGTAGCATGTGCATTACATAAACCGAAAGGCATACGTCTATAAGCATAGGTTCCAAAGGGACAAGTAAAAGTGGTCTTTTCTTGATCAAGTTGAGAGACAGGTATTTGTGAAAAACTAGAATATCCATCAAGGAAGCAAAAATGTGTGTGCTTAGATAATCTTTCAAGCATTTGATCAATAAAAGGTAGAGGGTAATGATCTTTTCTAGTTGCTTTGTTTAATTTTCTAAAATCAATTACCATTCTATAGCTTGTAACAATTCTTTGTGGAATAAGTTCCTTCTTATCATTAGGAACAACAGTTATACCTCCTTTCCTAGGGACACAATGAACAGGACTTACACATCTACTATCAGCTATTGGATAGATTATACCCGCTTCCAGAAGTTTTAAGATTTCCGTTCTTACCACTTCCTTCATCTTTGGATTTAACCGACGTTGGTGGTCAATAACGGGTTTAGCATCAGGTTCCATATTAATTTTGTACTGACGTGGAGTGGGACTAATGCCCTTTAAATCATCAAGAGTATATCCAATAGCAGCTTGGTGCTTCCTTAGAACTTTTAATAATCTTTCTTCTTCATGTTCTGAAAGGTTAGCACTAATAATAACAGAATATATCTTCTTTTCATCAAGATAAGCATAGTTCAAAGTGTCTCGCAATTGTTTTAATTCAAACATGGGATCAACTTTAGGTGGAGGAGGACCTCCTAGAGTTTCAATAGGCAAGTTGTGTTTAAGCAGAGGACGTTGTTCAAAGAAAATCTTATCTATTTCATTGCTTTCATGCATATGGAAATCATTTTCATGGTCTAGCAAATATTTTTCTAGTGGATCAGTAGGTGGTACAACAATAGAAGCAAGACAAATTATTTTCTCCTTACTAGGCAATTCTTTTTGATGAAGCTTTCTACTAAACTTGGAAAAATTAAACTCATGAGACTCATCATCAAAACTAACACCGACAGTTTGTTTCTCATAGTCTATTCTGGCATTAACAGTATTCAAGAAAGGTCTGCGAAAGATAATGGGACAAAAGTCATCTTGTGGGGAACCAAGAACAAGAAAATCAGTAGGGTATTTTATTTTCCCACACAAGACTTCAACATATCTAAGAATCTCAATTGGTGATATAGTGTCTCTATTAGCAAGTTTAATAGTAACATCTATGTCTTCTATCTCTGCAGGTGCAATGTCATTCATAATTTGTTGATATAAGGTGTAAGGAATAGCACTCACGCTAGCACCTATGTCACATAAACCATGATGACAGTGATCTCCTATTTTAACTGAGACAACAGGCATGCCAACAACAGGTCTATGATTATCCTTTTTATCAGGTTTGGCAATTCTAGCAGCTTCTTCACAGAAGTAAATAACATGCCCATCCATATCTTCTTCCAAGAGATCTTTAACCATAGCAATACTAGGTTCTACTTTGATTTGTTCATCAGGTTTAGGTGTTCTAATATAGCTTTTGTTAACCGCAGTTGAAACTTTAACATGTTCCTTTATCCTAATAGGGAAATGTGGTTTCTCAATATAAGCAAAAGGAAAACTGGCTAAACATTATAAATTATGGTTTCTTCCTTAATTGGTATCAGTTCTTTAATTTCTTCTTTAATAGGTGGGTGATATTTAAACCACTTCTCTTTAGGGAGATCAACATGAGTAGCAAATGATTCATAAAAGGAGACTACTATCTCAGAGTCAAGTCCATATTTAGTGCTAAACTTTTGAAAAGCATCGGTATTCATAAAAGATTTAACACAATCATACTTAAGTTTAATACCTGACTCTTTACCTTCGTCGAGTTCCCAATCTTCAGAGTTGCGTTTAATTCTTTCCAAAATATCCCACCGGAATTCAACAGTCTTCTTCATAAAAGAACCAGCACAAGAAGTATCAAGCATGGTTTGATTATTACGAGAAAGTCGAGCATAAAAATTCTCGATAATAATTTCTCTTGATTATTGTCTTGAATTTATTATCCATGCCCCAATGTTATACTCATGATTGGGGCATGAGTATAACACTGACTTAACCTCCCCCAAGCTAGAGTGGTACTTTCTCCTTCACGAGGCCAAAAGTTATATATATAATTCCGATCACAATGAACTAGATGCGTAGGATAATTTTTTTGGTGGAACTCCAATTTCAAACGATTCCAATTCCAAGATCCAATATCATCGCATAGCCTATACCATGTCAATGCTTTTCCCTTCAAAGATAAAGGGAAAACCTTTTTCATGACTTCATACCCTGGTAAACATGCAAGCTTGAACAATCCACAAATTTGTTCTACATATATCAAGTGCATATCAAAATGTTCGGTTCCATCTCCTGCATAAGGATTAGCTAGCAGTTGTTCTATCATACCCAAAGGAATTTCATATTCAATATTTTCAGTAGGCGTCGTAGGTTCAGTGGTAGCTAATTGTGGTTCCGGTCGAGGTGAAGATACCCCGAACAAACCCCTTAAAGGATTGTTTTCCATAGTAACAAGTGACAATAAATTTCAGCACACTATACAAATGTTTCCTTACCAAATTCCACTTACCAAAGGCGCTTCATTCCCCAGCAACGGAGCCAGAAAATAGCCTTGATGACCCACAAGTATAGGGGATCAATTATAGCTATTTTAGATAAGTAAGAGTGTCGAACCCAATGAGGAGCAGAAGGAAATGACAAGTAGTTTTCAGTAAGGTAATGCCTGCAAGTGCTGAAATTGTAAGTAAATGAGTAGTTTGATAGCAAGATAATTTGTAACGGGCAAGTAATGATAGTAGTAACAAAAGTGCAGCAAGATAGCCCAGTCCTTTTGAGGCAAAGGACAGGCCAAAACGGTCTCTTATGATAAGCAAAGCGTCCTTGAGGGTACATGAGATTTTCATCTAGTCACTTTCATCATGTTGGTTTAATTCGTGTTCGGTACTTTGATAATTTTATATGGGGGTGGACTAGTGCTTAGGTGTTATTCTTACTTGAACAAACCTCCCACTTATGATTAACCCTCCCGCAAGCATCGGCAACCACGAGAAAAGTATTAAGAATAAATTCTAACCATAGCATTAAACTTTTGGATCCAGTCGGTCCCTTATGGAATAGCGCATAAACTGGGGTTTAAGCTTCTGTCACTCTCGCAACCCATCATCTAATTGCTACTCCATAATGCATTCCCTTAGGCCCAAATATGGTGAAGTGTCATGTAGTCGACATTCACATGACACCACGAAGGGAATCACAACATACATACTATCAAAATATCGAACACATATCAAGTTCACATGATTACTTGCAACATGATTTCTCCCGTGACCTCAAGAACAAAAGTAACTACTCACAAATGATAATCATGCTCAAGACCAGAGGGGTATTAAATAGCATATTGAATATGAACATATAATCTTCCACCAAATAAACCATATAGTAATCAACTACAAGATGTAATCAACACTACTAGACACCCACAAGCACCAATCTATAGTTTCGGTAACAAGATTGAACACAAGAGGTGAACTAGGGTTTGATATGAGATGGTGCTGTTGAATATGTTGATGGAGATTTCCCTCCCCAAGATGGGAAAGTTGTTGGTGATGATGATGACGATGATTTCTTCCTCCGGGAGGGAAGTTCCCCTGGCGGAATCGCTTCGCCGGAGGGAAAAAGTGCTCCTGCCCAAGTTCCGCCTCGAGATGGTGGCGCTCCATCCCGAAAGTACTCTCCTTATTTTTTCTAGGTCAAAATGACTTATATACCAGAAGATGGGCACCGAAGGTGGGCCTGGGTGAGCACAACCCACCAGTGCACGCCTGGGCTCCCTGGCACGCCTAGGTGGGTTGTCCCCACTTGGTGGGCCCCCTCTGGTAGTTATTTGCTCCAATATTCATCATATATTTGATAAAAAATCGCTGTGAAATTTTAGCTTGTTTGAGGTTGTGCAACATAGGTGGACTGACATAGCTTTTCTAGATACAGATTTCCAGCTGTCAGAATTTTCCCTCTTTGTGTATACCTTATATATTATGAAAGAAAAGGCATTAGAATTACTCCAAAAAGCATTATTATGGATAAAAATATCATAAATAACAGTAGGGAAACATGATGCAAAATTGACGTATCAAATAGAATATGATGGTTATGGAGAAGACAAAAGAAGGAGATAGTCTCACATCAACTAGGCGTATCAACGGGCTATGGAGATGCCCATCAATAGATATCAATGTGAGTGAGTAGGGATTGCCATCTAACGGATGCACTAGAGCTATAAGTTTATGAAAGCTCAAAAAGAAACTAAGTGGGTGTGCATCCAACTCGCTTGCTCACGAAGATCTATGGCAATTTGAGAAAGCCCATCATTGGAATATACAAGCCAAGTTCTGTAATGAAAATTTTTCACTAGTATATGAAAGTGACAACATAGGAGACTCTCTATCATGAAGATCATGGTGCTATAAGTTTGTGTCCAATGACCAGACCAAGACCGCTTTTGAATCCCCACTTTTATAAATACTTCATATATATTCGCAATATTCAGATTACATTATCATATTCTTGCTTGTTATTCGATTGCATGCAGGAATAGACCTTTGTGGTCAGGCTGATTGTGCTTCCGGCGTCGTCGATAACCTCAGGAGTTTAGCGATTGCTAAGGTACAACGTCGTGCGCGTTTGTAGTCGGATCGTCAAAGTCGACTCCATCAAATCGATAGTTATCATCTCATCGAAAGATTGGGACACCCTCGCCTTTACCATCTAGTTTTCCCGCGCCGTGGTGCAGGTATTTGGAGTAGAGTATCTGAGAGAACCAAATGCGCAAGACATAGAGAAGTTGTTGGTGATTGGAGAGGCTAGAGGATTTCCAGGAATGCTCAGATCAATTGATTGCATGCATTGGCAATAGAAGAACTGCCATAAAAATTTGCGGGGAATATATCATGTTAGAATAAATTCGAGGCATACTGTCGATCATCCGAGGACCAAGCAATCACACGAGGCATGGCACCGAGATTTGTTAATGAGGTTCACCGATATGGCTACATCCCTAGGGCCTGACTATGGGCGCTCCTCCCCATGACACCGCTGCAATACCGCACCCGGTCGCCCTGGACACCGGCACATGCCGCCGGCTTCCCCTGCGTTTCGGTGCTATTATGTTGGCATAGGTTACATCATGTGTCTACCCCCGCTATATATGAGAGGCCTAAAATACAAGTGCCCTACTTAGACACGACTCCGTATCCTATCTAAACACAATACAACTACAAGTCAACTGTAACCTACCTTGTACACTATATTCGACACAACTCCAACAAACTCCACCTTGGCGAATATTATCCACCACCCTGAATTTGTCAATGCGTCAAACTTCCATGTACATTGGACTTGAGCTTATCCCATGAGTACCGCTACTACTCCAAAGACTTTATGTGACTCCGCCTGTAACTTGTAGTCACTTCTTTTCTTGACCACAGTCAACACTCGAGCAAAATTAAGTTCTAAATTACTCTAGTTTGCGCTCCCAACTTCCAGAGCATCAGTCCAACGCCATCACACACTGATCACTGACCTGCGTGAAAGTGAACAATTCACATATTGGGTGTCACACATAAGAGTTACCTGAACTCAACATCACCGCTCCTTTCTTGACCGCTTGTCTGAAACTTGAAGGAATTTCACCATTGCTTGTAGTCACCCCGAATCAAATCCGCAGTTGTCTCATCACATGTATGACCACCAGAGCCCTGGCCTGTCTCCATGCCTCGTGCATACCGCACGCCTCGCCGCTATTACCGCGTCGAGCCTCCGCTGTCTCGGTCGAGTCTCAAGGGTCGCGAACCCACACCACTCAACCCCCACTGCAGAGTACCACCGACCATCACCGACCGATGACGAGTTTCACGCTTCCATCAGACCACTGGGCTCCAGTCCGAACTACGTGTCTCTCGCTTTTCCCCCTTGCTGAATAGGCTTCGATTCCCTGGATCCTTACACCGTAGCCCCTGAATCCAGCTCCACCTTCAACATGACTCCATGGTAGATGATCAGTCCACCCTTGCGCCCCGTCGACTTCAAGCTCCATGTGTACATCACCTTGAATCAACCCCGCGTCATAGCCTTGTCGAAACTACACAAGCCCTCGGGCCTGCGCCACGTGTTTCCACGCCCCAAAAGTCGGTCACTATCAGCATCACACACCTATGTTGACGTTGCCGATTCCGCACCGTCTTCTGTACCAACCGACTTGCGTCGATCCGTCAGACCATCTAGTCCAACCCAGCCAAACTTATTCGATTGCAGACACATTCCAGACTCCTCAAGCCGTCACCGTGATCATCGCCATCCGAACACAAATGTGTACCAACAAAGAAAAACAAAGTGAAGTCCACATAGCCTTCCCGTGTGAACACCAAATCAGATCAACAAAGCTAACTAGGTCGTACGCCTCGCTACGTGAGACCCGTTCCGATTCATGACACTTGTCCGTACCTATCTCAAAGCACTAGTCCCCGATTAGACCCAGCCGAGCCTTAATTCTGTTTTTCAACCGGCCATTATAAATCCCACAGTAAGTCTAGGGTTCTGCACGACCTCTGGTCGCCGCCGCCGGCCGCCGTGCGGCAAGACGGCGCGTTCTCCTTGCCGCCGCCGGCCGCCAGCCGCCGTGCGGCAAGATCGACGGTGTGTCCTCCTCGCGGCATGTGCGCGGGCTGCCCGTCCATATACTCCGTCACGCAGCGTAGTTAGTCATGACGAGGAACAGCACCAGCTCTTATCGACGGCGGCCGCGCGTCATCCTCGCAGCAGGCATGTCGGCTACCCGTCCAGCCTCTCCACGACGCCGCAAAGTTGTTCATGGCTACAAATTCCAGATCGTTCATCGGACTGTGTGAGGATTGATCTATTTTGTATCGAGGGATATGGATGTGAAGATGGATGTGTCTGATGTATAATTGCCGCAGTGATTTTGGTGGCAGTGCTGGTCACTGTAAACTCGATTGTGGTGTAAGAAGTTGTAATTTGTCACCATGTAATTAGTCAAGTTTACTTATGCTTTGTTGTTGTTTTCTGAAGTTTATTCTCCTGGAGAATGTGGAGCTTTTTGTTGTATAAATGAATTTTCTGTACACTTACTGAATAAAATCTGTGGTATTTACGGTATTATTCTCCCACTTGTGCCATTTCTAAGCAACAACTTACATGAACATAACATCTTGTGTTTGCCAACAAGAAAATTGTAAGATTTGAGAATATCACAATAATCCGCTTCAGTTTTAAGTTGGAGAAGAAATACATATCAACATTAGCTGACATGCCGAGCTAACTAGCATTATGGAACCAACTTGCTGGAACCTTCATGTACTGGCACCTTATCTAAAATCCAATTGACAAGAAATTATTGGTGAAACCTGACTACTTATTCGCACATAAGAAATTATAACATGGGAAATCTTTTGCTGCAGTACCTTTTTCTTGTCTCTCTTTGCTTCCTGTAGCGCATATTTTGATCTCTTTTCAATTGGACCTTTTGTTTGCTTAGGAGCTCTAAATCGCTCTGTTCTAATATCTTCAGTGGTTTATTGTTCAAATGATGAGTTCGAAAGTTGAAACTCCCAAAGATTGAAAGCACATTCCTCTCTGGAACAATTTTATCACATACTATACTAGTTATGAATTCAGATTATCAGCCTGCAATCATATGTTAACTTATTGTTCAGTCGTTGATGTATATACTGCAAGGACAGAAAATTGTAAAACTGACAACACTAAAGAGATCAATCCCCACATAGTGTGACCGATGTGCCTGCTGCGAGGATGAAGCGCCATCATGCCGCGCGGCCGCCGTCGACAAGAGTTCCTGATGCTCCTCGCAGTGACTAACTGCACCGCGTGTCGGATCATCTGAACAGGCAGCTCGCAAGGAGAACGCATCGTCGTGCCGCACGGCCGTCGGCCGTCGCCGCCGCCGTCCTCGCCGCCGCACGGCCGCCGCTGCTGTCGCAGCCGCTGCCGCCGTCTCCACCGCCGCCTCGCCGCTCCGTCGCAGCCACCGCTGCCGTCGCCGCTGCCGCAGAGGTCGTGCAGAACCTAGACAGCTTCGGGTGGGAGTGGGAATAAGGATTAAGGCTTGGCTCAGTCGTAATCGAGGACTGGTGCTTTGAGATCTGTATTAACACGTGTCGTGAATCGGAATGGGTCTCACGTAGCGAGGCGTACGACCTGGTCGTATAAGATTTTTTTCCTCAAACACCTGATTCATCATACGTGTGTAGCTGGCCTCTTCTTTTCTTTTCTTTTTCCACGACAGTATCACGATCTGACTAAGCCCTTGTGTCGTAAATTTTTTTCGCCAAACAAATCTCTAATCCCGACACAGTGCCAACTCTTCTGAAATTCAGCTCCGTGCACATGGCTTTCCTTGGGCCTTGCACAACCAGCTGCTGCTCCTGGGCCACTGCACACGTGTACCTCGTGGCTACACAAGGGCCTTGCCCACCAAGCACGCACACAACCAGCCCCACCCGGGCCAGCCAGCTACGCCATGCCCCACGAGCCGCCTCGGCTTTGCGCCTGCGTCCAACCCTTTGCCTGCAGCCCTGCACACGCACTTGGTGGCCACCGCCTGTACGTGTTCCGCTCGGATCAAGCCGCCACGAACCCAGCAAACGCGGATGCCGATCTCGTCGAGTTCCCGAACAAAACGCTGCTTCCGATTGCTCTTTCCATCAAACACGATGCCGTCTTCCACGGATCTTATCTCAGCAAACTCGATCCACCGACACGAAAACTACCGCTACCATGCCTCCAATCGTACACATTGCATCTTCCAAGATCTCGCTGACAACTTTCACGTGTTCTCCTCTAGATCAACGATCAACAGCCCGAACAACCTAGCTCTGATACCACTTGTTAGAATAAATTCGAGGCATACCGTCGATCATCCGAGGACCAAGCAATCACACGAGGCACGACACCGAGATTTGTTAACGAGGTTCACCGATATGGCTACATCCCCGGGGCCTGACTATGGGCGTTCCTCCCCATGACACCGCTGCAATACCGCACCCGGTCGCCCTGGACACCGGCACATGCCGTCGGCTTCCCCTGCGTTCCGGTGCTATTATGTTGGCATAGGTTACATCATGTGTCTACCCCCTCTATATATGAGAGGCCTAGAATACAAGTGCCCTACTTGGACATAACTCCATATCCTATCCAAACACAATACAACTACAAGTCCAACTGTAACCTACCTTGTACACTATATTCGACACAACTCCAACATATCAAGGTCACACCAAAGAGGGCACCATCATACTAAAGTGGTGGCATCACATGACTTATGGATTTCGCATGCTTTCGGAATGCCGGGATCTCACAACGACATCAATGTACTTGAACGATCTCCGGTGTTCAGGAGGCTTTGCAACGGGGAATCGCCACCGGGCAAGTACATTGTCAACAACCCAGAGTACAACATGAGATACTATATTGCTGACGACATCTATCCTCAGTGGGAGGCATGTTGGAAATATGCCCTAGAGGCAATAATAAAAGCATTATTATTATATTTCCTTGTTCATGATAATTGTCTTTATTCATGCTATAATTGTATTATCCGGAAATCGTAATACATGTGTGAATAATAGACACCAACATGTCCCTAGTAAGCCTCTAGTTGACTAGCTCATTGATCAACAGATAGTCATGGTTTCCTGACTATGCACATTGGATGTCATTGATAACGAGATCACATCATTAGGAGAATGATGTGATGAACAAGACCCAATCCTAAACATAGCATGAGATCGTATAGTTCGTTTGCTAGAGTTTTCCAATGTCAAGTATCTTTTCCTTAGACCATGAGATCGTGTAACTCCCGGATACCGTAGGAGTGCTTTGGGTATACCAAACGTCACAACGTAACTGGGTGACTATAAAGGTATACTACGGGTATCTCTGAAAGTGTCTGTTGGGTTGACATGGATCAAGACTGAGATTTGTCACTCCGCATGACGGAGAGGTATCACTGGGCCCACTCGGTAATGCATCATCATAATGAGCTCAGAGTGACCAAGTGTCTGGTCACGGGATCATGCATTACGGTACGAGTAAAGTGACTTGCCGGTAACGAGGTTGAACGAGGTATTGGGATACCGACGATCGGATCTCGGGCAAGTAACATACCGATTGACAAAGGGAATTGTATACGGGGTTGCTTGAATCCTCGACATCGTGGTTCATCCGATGAGATCATCGTGGAGCATGTGGGAGCCAACATGGGTATCCAGATCCCGCTGTTGGTTATTGACCGGAGAGCGATCTCGGTCATGTCTACATGTCTCCCGAACCCGTAGGGTCTACACACTTAAGGTTCGGTGACGCTAGGGTTGTAGGGATATGTATATGAAGTAACCCGAATGTTGTTTGGAGTCCCGGATGAGATCCCGGACGTCACGAGGAGTTCCGGAATGGTCCGGAGGTAAAGATTTATATATGGGAAGTCCTGTTTCGGGCATCGGGACAAGTTTCAGGGTTATCGGTATTGTACCGGGACCACCGGAAGGGTCCCGGGGGTCCACCGGGTGGGGCCACCTGTCCGGGGGGCCACATGGGCTGTAGGGGGTGCGCCTTGGCCTACATGGGCCAAGGGCACCAGCCCCAAGAGGCCCATGCGCCTAGGGTTTCAAGGGAGGAAGAGTCCTAGGAGGGGAAGGCACCTCCTAGGTGCCTTGGGGAGGAGGGATTCCTCCCCCTTGGCCGCACCCCCCTAGGAGATTGGATCTCCTAGGGCCGGCGCCCCCCCTTGGCCCTCCTATATATAATGGGGGAAGGAGGGCTTTTCATCCACGCCTTTGGTTGCCTCCTTCTCCCTCTCCAACACCTCCTCCTCCTCCATAGCGCTTGGTGAAGCCCTGCCGGAGTACTGCAGCTCCATCAACACCACGCCGTCGTGTTGCTGCTGGTGCCATCTCCTTCAACCTCTCCTCTCCCCTTGCTGGATCAAGAAGGAGGAGACGTGGCTGTTCCGTACGTGTGTTGAACGCGGAGGTGCCGTCCGTTCGGTGCTAGGATCTCCGGTGATTTGGATCACGTCGTGTACGACTACCTCATCCCCGTTCTTTGAACGCTTCCGCTCGCGATCTACAAAGGTATGTAGATGCATCCGATTACTCGTTGCTAGATGAACTCATAGATGGATCTTGGTGAAACCGTAGGAAAATTTTGTTTTCTGCAACGTTCCCCAACAGAGGCATCATGAACTAGGTCTATGCGTAGTTCTTCTTGCGCGAGTAGAACACAATTTGTTGTGGGCGTAGATGTTGTCAACTTTCTTGCCGTTACTAGTCTTATATTGCTTCAATGGTATTGTGGGATGAAGCGGCCCGGACCAACCTTACACGTACGCTTACGTGAGACCGGTTCCACCGACTAACATGCACTAGTTGCATAAGGTGGCTGGCGGGTGTCTGTCTCTCCTACTTTAGTTGGAGCGGATTCGATGAAAAGGGTCCTTATGAAGGGTAAATAGAAGTTGACAAATCACGTTGTGGCTTTCACGTAGGTAAGAAAACGTTCTTGCTAGAACCCTACTTCAGCCACGTAAAACATGCAACAACAATTAGAGGACGTCTAACTTGTTTTTGCAGCAAGTGCTTTGTGATATGATATGGCCAAAGTTGTGATGAATGATGAATGATCTATATGTGATGTATGAGATGTTCATGCTATTGTAATAGGAATCACGACTTGCATGTCGATGAGTATGACAACTGGCAGGAGCCATAGGAGTTGTCTTTATTTTTGTATGACCTGCGTGTCATTGAGAAACGCCATGTAAATTACTTTACTTTATTGCTAAACGCGTTAGCCATAGTAGTAGAAGTAATAGTTGGCGAGCAACTTCATGGAGACACAATGATGGAGATCATGATGATGGAGATCATGGTGTCATACCGGTGACAAGATGATCATGGAGCCCCAAGATGGAGATCAAAGGAGCTGTGTGATATTGGCCATATCATGTCACTATTATTATTTGATTGCATGTGATGTTTATCATTTTTTCATCTTGTTTGCTTAGAACGACGGTAGTAAATAAGATGATCCCTCACAACAATTTCAAGAAGTGTTCTCCCCTAACTGTGCACCGTTGCTAAAGTTCGTCGTTTCGAAGCACCACGTGATGATCGGGTGTGATAGATCCTTACGTTCACATACAACGGGTGTAAGATAGTTTTACACATGCAAAACACTTAGGGTTAACTTGACGAGCCTAGCATGTGTATAGACATGGCCTCAGAACACAGAAGACCAAAAGGTCGAGCATGAGTCGTATAGAAGATACGATCAACATGAAGATGTTCACCGACGTTGACTGGTCCGTCTCACGTGATGATCGGACACGGCCTAGTTGACTCGGATCATGTTATACTTAGATGACTAGAAGAGGGATGTCTATCTAAGTGGGAGTTCATTGAATAATTTGATTAGATGAACTTAATTATCATGAACTTAGTCTAAAATCTTTACAATATGTCTTGTAGATCAAATGGCCAACGTAGTCCTCAACTTCAACGCGTTCCTAGAGAAAACCAAGCTGAAAGACGATGGCAGCAACTATACGGACTGGGTCCGGAACCTGAGGATCATCCTCATAGCTGCCAAGAAAGATTATGTCCTACAAGCACCGCTGGGTGACGCACCTGTTCTCCCTGCAGAACAAGACGTTATGAACGCTTGGCAGGCACGTACCGATTACTACTCCCTCGTTCAGTGCGGCATGCTTTACAGCCTAGAGCCGGGGCTCCAAAAGCGTTTTGAGAGACATGGAGCATATGAGATGTTCGAAGAGCTGAAAATGGTTTTCCAAGCTCATGCCCGGGTCGAGAGATATGAAGTCTCCGACAAATTCTTCAGCTGTAAGATGGAGGAAAATAGTTCTGTCAGTGAGCACATACTCACTATGTCTGGGTTACATAACCGCTTGACTCAGCTGGGAGTTAATCTCCCGGATGATGCGGTCATTGACAGAATCCTCCAGTCGCTTCCACCGAGCTACAAGAGCTTTGTGATGAACTTCAATATGCAGGGGATGGAGAAGACCATTCCTGAAGTATTTGCTATGCTGAAATCAGCAGAGGTAGAAGTCAAGAAGGAACATCAAGTGTTGATGATCAATAAAACCACTAAGTTCAAGAAGGGCAAGGGTAAAAAGAACTCCAAGAAGGACGGCAAGGGAGTTGCCGCGCCCGGCAAGCAAGCTGCTGGGAAGAAGCCAAAGAATGGACCCAAGCCCGAGACTGAGTGCTTTTATTGCAAGGAAAGTGGTCACTAGAAGCGGAACTGCCCCAAATACTTAGCAGACAAGAAGGCCGGCAAAACAAAAGGCATATGTGATATACATGTAATTGATGTGTACCTTACCAGCACTCGTAGTAGCTCCTGGGTATTTGATACCGGTGCAGTTGCTCACATTTGTAACTCAAAGCAGGAGCTGCGGAATAAGCGGAGACTGGCGAAGGACGAGGTGACAATGCGCGTCGGGAATGGTTCCAAGGTCGATGTGATCGCCGTCGGCACGCTGCCTCTACATTTACCTACGGGATTAGTTTTAAACCTCAATAATTGTTATTTAGTGCCAGCTTTGAGCATGAACATTGTATCGGGATCTCGTTTAATTCGAGATGGCTACTCATTTAAATCTGAGAATAATGGTTGTTCCATTTATATGAGAGATATGTTTTATGGTCATGCTCCTATGGTAAATGGTTTATTCTTAATGAATCTCGAGCGTATTGCTACACATATTCATAGTGTGAGTACCAAAAGATGTAAGGTTGATAATGATAGTCCCACATACTTGTGGCACTGCCGCCTTGGTCACATAGGTGTCAAACGCATGAAGAAGCTCCATGCAGTATGGACTTTTAGAGTCTCTTGATTATGAATCATTTGACACGTGCGAACCATGCCTCATGGGTAAAATGACCAAGACCCGTTCTCAGGAACAATGGAGCGGCAACCAACTTATTGGGAAATCATACATACTGATGTGTGCGGTCCAATGAGTGTTGAGGCTCGCGGTGGCTATCGTTATGTTCTCACCCTCACTGATGACTTGAGTAGATATGGGTATGTCTACTTAATGAAACACAAGTCTGAAACCTTTGAAAAGTTCAAGGAATTTCAGAGTGAGGTTGAGAATCAACGTGACAGGAAAATCAAGTTCCTACGATCAGATCGAGGAGGAGAATACTTGAGTCACGAGTTTGGCACACACTTAAGAAAATGTGGAATAGTTTCACAACTCACGCCGCCTGGAACACCTCAGCGTAATGGTGTGTCCGAACGTCGTAATCGCACTCTATTAGATATGGTGCGATCTATGATGTCTCTTGCCGATTTACCGCTATCCTTTTGGGGGTATGCTTTAGAGACTGCCGCATTCACTTTAAATAGGGCTCCGTCGAAATCCGTTGAGACGACACCGTTTGAATTATGCTTTGGTAAGAAACCTAAGTTGTCGTTTCTAAAAGTTTGGGGATGCGATGCTTATGTCAGGAAACTTCAACCTGAAAAGCTTGAACCCAAGTCGGAAAAATGCGTCTTCATAGGATACCCTAAAGAAACTACTGGGTATACCTTCTACCTCAGATCCGAAGGCAAGATCTTTGTTGCCAAGAATGGGTCCTTTCTAGAGAAAGAGTTTCTCTCGAAAGAAGTAAGTGGAAGGAAAGTAGAACTTGATGAAGTATTACCTCTTGAACCGGAAAATGGCGCAACTCAAGAAAATGTCCCTGAGGTGCCTGCACCGACTAGAGAGGAGATTAATGATGATGATCAAGATACTTCTGATCAAGCTCCTACTGAAATTCGAAGGTCCACAAGGACACGTTCCGCACCAGAGTGGTACGGCAACCCTGTCTTGGAAATCATGTTGTTAGACAACGGTGAACCTTCGAACTATGAAGAAGCGATGGCGGGCCCGGATTCCGAAAAATGGCTAGAAGCCATGAAATCCGAGATAGGATCCATGTATGAAAACGAAGTATGGACTTTGACTGACTTGCCCGTTGAGCGGCGAGCCATACAAAATAAATGGATCTTTAAGAAGAAGACAGACGCGGATGGTAATGTGACCATCTATAAAGCTCGGCTTGTCGCTAAGGGTTATCGACAAGTTCAAGGGGTTGACTACGATGAGACTTTCTCACCGGTAGCGAAGCTGAAGTCCGTCCGAATCATGTTAGCGATTGCCGCATTCTATGATTATAAAATATGGCAAATGGACGTCAAAACGACATTCCTTAATGGTTTCCTTAAGGAAGAATTGTATATGATGCAACCGGAAGGTTTTGTCGATCCTAAGAATGCTAACAAGGTGTGCAAGCTCCAACGCTCGATTTATGGGCTGGTGCAAGCATCTCGGAGTTGGAACATTCGCTTTGATGAGATGATCAAAGCGTTTGGGTTTACGCAGACTTATGGAGAAGTCTGCATTTACAAGAAAGTGAGTGGGAGCTCTGTAGCATTTCTCATATTATATGTAGATGACATACTTTTGATGGGAAATGATATAGAACTCTTGGACAGCATTAAGGCCTACTTGAATAAAAGTTTTTCAATGAAGGACCTTGGAGAAGCTGCTTATATATTAGGCATCAAGATCTATAGAGATAGATCGAGACGCCTCATAGGTCTTTCACAAAGCACATACCTTGATAAGATATTGAAGAAGTTCAATATGGATCATTCTAAGAAGGGGTTCTTACCTGTGTTACAAGGTGTGAAATTGAGCTCAGCTCAATGTCCGACCACGGCAGAAGATATAGAGGAGATGAGTGTCATCCCCTATGCCTCGGCCATAGGGTCTATTATGTATGCCATGCTGTGTACCAGACCTGATGTAAACCTTGCCGTAAGTTTGGTAGGAAGGTACCAAAGTAATCCCGGCAAGGAACACTGGACAGCGGTCAAGAATATCCTGAAGTACCTGAAAAGGACTAAGGAAATGTTTCTCGTTTATGGAGGTGACGAAGAGCTCGTCGTAAAGGGTTACGTCGACGCTAGCTTCGACACAGATCTGGATGACTCTAAGTCACAAACCGGATACGTGTATATTTTGAATGGTGGGGCAGTAAGCTGGTGCAGTTGCAAGCAGAGCGTCGTGGCGGGATCTACATGTGAAGCGGAGTACATGGCAGCCTCGGAGGCAGCACATGAAGCAATATGGGTGAAGGAGTTCATCACCGACCTAGGAGTCATACCCAATGCGTCGGGGCCGATCAAGCTCTTCTGTGACAACACTGGAGCTATTGCTCTTGCCAAGGAGCCCAGGTTTCACAAGAAGACAAGGCACATCAAGCGTCGCTTCAACTCCATTCGTGAAAATGTTCAAGATGGAGACATAGAGATTTGTAAAGTACATACGGACCTGAATGTAGCGGATCCGTTGACTAAACCTCTCCCTAGAGCAAAACATGATCAACACCAGAATTCCATGGGTGTTCGATTCATCACAATGTAACTAGATTATTGACTCTAGTGCAAGTGGGAGACTGTTGGAAATATGCCCTAGAGGCAATAATAAAAGCATTATTATTATATTTCCTTGTTCATGATAATTGTCTTTATTCATGCTATAATTGTATTATCCGGAAATCGTAATACATGTGTGAATAATAGACACCAACATGTCCCTAGTAAGCCTCTAGTTGACTAGCTCGTTGATCAACAGATAGTCATGGTTTCCTGACTATGGACATTGGATGTCATTGATAACGAGATCACATCATTAGGAGAATGATGTGATGAACAAGACCCAATCCTAAACATAGCATGAGATCGTATAGTTCGTTTGCTAGAGTTTTCCAATGTCAAGTATCTTTTCCTTAGACCATGAGATCGTGTAACTCCCGGATACCGTAGGAGTGCTTTGGGTATACCAAACGTCACAACGTAACTGGGTGACTATAAAGGTATACTACGGGTATCTCTGAAAGTGTCTGTTGGGTTGACATGGATCAAGACTGGGATTTGTCACTCCGCATGACGGAGAGGTATCACTGGGCCCACTCGGTAATGCATCATCATAATGAGCTCAGAGTGACCAAGTGTCTGGTCACGGGATCATGCATTACGGTACGAGTAAAGTGACTTGCCGGTAACGAGATTGAACGAGGTATTGGGATACCGACGATCGAATCTCGGGCAAGTAACATACCGATTGACAAAGGGAATTGTATACGGGGTTGCTTGAATCCTCGACATCGTGGTTCATCCGATGAGATCATCGTGGAGCATGTGAGAGCCAACATGGGTATCCAGATCCTGCTGTTGGTTATTGACCGGAGAGCAATCTCGGTCATGTCTACATGTCTCCCGAACCCGTAGGGTCTACACACTTAAGGTTCGGTGACGCTAGGGTTGTAGGGATATGTATATGAAGTAACCCGAATGTTGTTCGGAGTCCCGGATGAGATCCCGGACGTCACGAGGAGTTCCGGAATGGTCCGGAGGTAAAGATTTATATATGGGAAGTCCTGTTTCGGGCATCGGGACAAGTTTCAGGGTTATCGGTATTGTACCGGGACCACCGGAAGGGTCCCGGGGGTCCACCGGGTGGGGCCACCTGTCCGGGGGGCCACATGGGCTGTAGGGGGTGCGCCTTGGCCTACATGGGCCAAGGGCACCAGCCCCAAGAGGCCCATGCGCCTAGGGTTTCAAGGGAGGAAGAGTCCTAGGAGGGGAAGGCACCTCCTAGGTGCCTTGGGGAGGAGGGATTCCTCCCCCTTGGCCGCACCCCCCTAGGAGATTGGATCTCCTAGGGCCGGCGCCCCCCCTTGGCCCTCCTATATATAATGGGGGAAGGAGGGCTTTTCATCCACGCCTTTGGTTGCCTCCTTCTCCCTCTCCAACACCTCCTCCTCCTCCATAGCGCTTGGTGAAGCCCTGCCGGAGTACTGCAGCTCCATCAACACCACGCCGTCGTGTTGCTGCTGGTGCCATCTCCCTCAACCTCTCCTCTCCCCTTGCTGGATCAAGAAGGAGGAGACGTGGCTGTTCCGTACGTGTGTTGAACGCGGAGGTGCCGTCCGTTCGGTGCTAGGATCTCCGGTGATTTGGATCACGTCGTGTACGACTACCTCATCCCCGTTCTTTGAACGCTTCCGCTCGCGATCTACAAAGGTATGTAGATGCATCCGATTACTCGTTGCTAGATGAACTCATAGATGGATCTTGGTGAAACCATAGGAAAATTTTGTTTTCTGCAACGTTCCCCAACAAGGCATTTGTGAAGATCATATCTGAACTGCAGAGCAGCAAACAAAGTCACTTTGCAACAATGGAGGAAGCGCCTAAGAAGGATGTGGAGAGGGCATCCGAAGTGCTTCAATCTCGTTGGGGGGGGGGGAATTGTCTACGGAGCTGCAATGATGTGGGAATCAAAAACTTTGTGATAGCTCATGACATGTTGTGTTATTTTGCATAATATGATTGTCGAGGATGAGAGTGATGGTGTAGCCCAAATCAATAATTTTGAAGCACCCGGAGAACAAGTTCAAATCCCGGAAGATCAAGATGCAGTTTAGCTTATGAACTTTCTATAGATGCATCAGAATCTTCGAGATCACCAGATGCACGCACAACTACTCAATGATTTTGTGGAGCATATGTGAAATCGTAATGGAAACCAAAGAGCTAATGTTTGAGTTGTGCATTTAAATAAATTTTATGTAAGACCCATGCATTTTTGGTACCAACATTTGTTATTACGTGCAATATTTGCGTGTATGATGTGCATGCATTTGCATGGATTTAAAAGTTCGGATTTAAGATATATGGATGCCGGACACAAGATATAAGAGACCGACAAGCGCTGTTCGCGGACGCGCCCGTGGATGTTACTGGATTTGTCCAAGTCTGGCTGTAGATGCTCTAACAACACTTGTATCGTCGTTTGGTAGAAGTCTCCTTCTCAAGAAATTCCACTAGTATTGTATGAGAACGATATAATCCCCATGATTAAGCAATAACTTTTTTCCAAGAAAAAATCATATCGTTGACTTTTTTCTTCTTCAAAAGATCCTCGTTAGGCATATTTTGAAGTGCCAATTCACTTATTTTGTTCCGTACCTCATGTAGTCCATATTAATATCTCTGTAAAGAGACTTGTACTATTTAGGACAGACGAAATACAATATAAAATATGATACTCCCTCTGTTTCTAAATACAATCTTTTATATAGATTTTATTAATATAAATTACATACGAAGCAAAATAAGTGAATGCACACTCTAAAATCTGTCTTTACATATCCATATGTAACCCATATTAAAATCTCTGAAAAGACTTATTATTTAGAAATAGAGAGAGTAGTACTGAAATACTATACGTTAGCCATTCGAATCCGATCCTATTTCACCGATACTTAGATCACACCGTTACTTTTTCGACTTTTTTTTTTTAAAGATCCTCGTTAGCACGAGCAAAAGCGTCGGAGTCCGGGGAAGCAGGCTCACCGCGCAAGCCGTCCGTCCACCTGTACGTACGTGTAACGAAGAGTCGAAGATTCCGAGTAAAAAAAAAAACCCGAAGATTGTCGTATGTATAAATGTCTCCAAATCCGCGAGCAAATCTTCCCGACGAAGTTTTTACGCTTAATTAAGTTGCGGGGTAATACTAATAGCCGCGGCAACCTCCCGATTTCCCCCCAAGCCCAAAACCCAAACCCCAAATTTCCCTCTCCGCACAACGTCCCAATCCGCATTTCCTCCCCGCCGATCGGCGGCGCCGGCGCCGGCGCCGCGGATGACGATGGGGGCGTCGTCGTCGAATAGGATCCATATCGACTGGGTACAGATGTTCAGCCCCGCCTCCCCCGGCCGCGACGATGACGTCTGCTTCGACTCCCCTCCCTCGGCGGCCGGGAAGGGGAGGGCCAAGGGGAATGCGTCCGCCCGTTCCTCCCCCGGCGAGGGATTCGTCTCCCCTCCCCCGGCGCCGGCCAAGGGGAAGGGGAGGAGGGATGCGGAGGCGGAGGGGGAGTTCTCGGGGAGATCGGATGACGGGCTGCGGCGGGACATCGCGGATTTGTCGGGCGAGGAGCTGCGGCTTCAGATCACGTGCGTCCGCAGCACGCACCCCGCGTTCGGAGGCCTAATCGAGCAGGAGAAGAGGGAAGGCCGCAAACGCCTCCTCCGGCTGCTCGAGGAGGAGGCGCGGCGCCGGGGGATGGGTACGAACAGCGCCAAGGTTCGATCCTGCACTCGTGTCTGATTGGGCCCCCTCTCCCTCTCGCAACCTGTTTACATGGTCATGGTGTGTTTATTCGCAGGATGGCGGTGCTTCCTACCGGGATCCTCGTTCTGATGCTTACTTACTTGGTAAGGCTTTTTTTGCTTACTGCATGTTCAGTTATGAGCTTATACCTTAGCAATGTCCAGAGATCGGTTGGCAAAGTATGGGTACATGGGAGCTGTGAATGGAGTTGGTACAGGAAATGCATTGTATGCAGTTTGGTTTGAACATCTAATGAAAATATGACGACTGCCGAATCTGTTCCACCTAATTTGCTCACAACCATGCTATGCCCAACTTTAAGTGTAGTGTGCCCTTTTTGCAGATGTCGATGATTCGGAGGCGGAGCGTGCTCACAGATACCATCTGAAGTTATCTCCCATCCGCTCGACAAAGAAAAACTACGGAGGGGTATATACTCTATAGTATGATGTGCACGTCTTCTTGTTGTTGATAATCTGTAAAAATCTCTTCTAAATTAGGATGAGATCGTGGTGAATGCAGCTAGGTGTGGTTGCACGGAGAAGTTTGAAGCAACCTGGACGAATGAGACCTATACCAGAGGATAAGATGTACTCAAGCAAAACATCTCCATCTACTTTATCTGGGCATAAACAGAGAGTCCGTGCCGTTGATCCAAAGGAACATGATAGAGAAAAGCGTCGGCAGATTCAAAGCAACTTTTTCAGCAATCCTGCAAATAGGTATGTGTCAGATTTTCAGAAAATCAGGGCAACAACCTTTATGCATTTCTAACAGAAATGAAACATGCCATCCTGTGTTAAGCTTATTAGCACACCACATGAGTGCCCATTTTTAGTTTTGACTGTCCCTGTTCCCGGCATCCCTGCACAACCTGTTTTAGGATCTCCGTGTTACTAATTTACAATGTTTCTGTCAATGTGTATTGCACCTTACTAGTATTATTACTACTTGTGTTTGGCAATTACAAGAGACTCCATTTACAGCTCTTTTATGATTTAGTTTCAAATTCCAACGAATTTTTAAGCTGCACTTTTAATAGGAAGTCACTGTTTTGTAAGAAAGTATATTGACGGAATTATGTATGTATATGGCTACTTGGTTCTGCTGTGTTCTGGAATTGTGCAGACTTGGTAGTCGCAATGGAGTTCTGAGACAGGAATCTTGATCATTTTTAACAAATGATAATAGTATCACTTTACTTGATTCAGATTTCAAGCATATGCTGTTTTGCTTTCTGCAAAGCCATGATTGTGCCATTCTTTTAGGAAGAAAATGCCTTCTCTCTTGTTTTTTAGGTGCACTGTGCACTTATACATCAGCAGTATTAATATCAGTACTCCACTTTGTTAAGACCTGCTTGACATAAGTTATTGAAAATGTGTGGACTACATATTCTGGTGAAATGTTATATATCCAATTCTGTTATACTCCTCTGTTCCTAAATATAAGTCTTTTTAGGGATTTCAATATGGACTACATACGGATGTACATAGACGTAGTTTAGAGTGTAGATTCACTCATTTTGCTCTGTATGTAGTCCATATTGGAATATCTAAAAAGACTTATATTTAGGAACGGAGGGAGTAATAAGCATTGCGGATATTGTTCACATACGTCATACAGTCTCTCTCAGTACTTCATACAATACATCTCAGTATACTATTACATTTAATCAAAATATTAAGCTGAGATTCCTTTTCAATTCTTCGACACAGGTGGAATGTACAGCATGGAGATTCATCTGTTTCATATTCTCGAAAGGTGGGTACGCTGACAACGTGACAATCATCTAGATCAATGAAATTACTATTCTACTCCCTCCGTTCCAAATAAGTGTAATGGTTTTAGTTCAAAAGTTCAAATTTGAACTAAAACCAAACTAAAACTATGACACTTATTTTGGAACGGAGGGAGTAAAAGTTTCCTTACTTTTTGCCCCTGTACAAATGATCCTTATTTCCTATTGCTTGAGTGGTCAAGCTACAAAGCTGTCCTATTGCATGCAGTGTGAGTGCATTTGAGCTGTTTACGATTAATGACATTTCACTTGTTACATGATGCTGGCTTCTGCAGAAAACTGGCCTCCTCCATTTATGTACACTGCCACACTTCCCATTAATAGTTTGGCCGTGCTAATTAATTCTAGCACTGGGTCTGTCCTTTAAGTTAGGTCATCATCATGAAATAAAACCAGGATGTTTTTGGACAGTGTACTTGCAGTAGTAGATTGATCATCATGCCACTTTTAGATACAAATTTGACCTTACACAGCTACATTATTATATTGTGTACCTATACTAGGTTAATGATGTGGTTCTCGTGGATGACGAAGATGCGCAATCTGATGAACCAGTAGACTGTCGGGTGCCAGAGGAATGGTAAGTAAGGAGCTTCACCACCAACGTGTTTTCTGTTATGCATACTGAGCTAAAGTTTCAACTTACTATCTGATAAAACAATGGGTTTTTCAGGAACTACTCAAAAATTTACTATCCATCAAGGTGAACACTGCATTTTTTTTTGAAGACCTTCAGTTCATGGCAGTGAATTTTTCTTTAGTTCTGTCATTAACACTAAACATTTGAACAGAGATGATCCAGAAGCTGTAGAGCTCACCAGTTCGGATATCAAATGCCTTGATCCTGGAGTATATTTGTCGTCCCCTGTAATAAACTACTACATTCAGTAAGAATATATGTCCCTATCTTTCAAGTTTTGCTTTGTATCATTCTATGATCTTCTCCTTTTAGAGACTGCTTGAGCACATCATGTGTCTTTGAATAATACTCCCTCCATTCACCATTATAAGATGTTCTAACTTTTTTCTAAATCTGATGTATATAGACGCCTTTTATTGTGTTTGTTCACTCATTTCAGTCTGAATCTAGTCTATACTGAATTATCTAAAATGTCTTGTAATAGTGAACGGAGGGAGTAGGAAGCAATCAATTCTTTATGATTTGAGAACATTTAGGTGTTAATGCACCTAGTTGTGCTGCCTGTTGGTATTGAAATGTCCGGACATCATCAAGCTATCTATTTGAGCTGTTGAGCTTGACGAATTAGTAAAAATAGCATCATGTGAATTTTTAGTCATCCACTTACTCAGAGATGTTAGAATTGTTTAAAGTTAGGACTTGTGAATTCTGTTCATAACAACTTTGCTTCTAAATGGATGTTTCTGTTTAACTCTTTGTATGATATTCTTCTGGCAGATACATCAAAAGAGACAAATTTCAACGTGAAGCTGCCAGAAACAATTTCCACATGTTTAACACATATTTTTACAGCAAGCTTCAAGAAGCATTATTTGGGAAGGTAAGATTGTCTTTCTATTGAATGACTTGAATACTGCTGCAAAAAATATATGTTAGTCTTCTCCAAGTTCTATTATTCATGGTACATGAGAGTACTTTGGAGATGAGCTTTTTGTTGTTTGCTTGGTAAAATGTGATAGTGTAAGCTATTACTCCCTCCATACGGAATTACTTGACGCTCAAACGGATGTATCTAGCAATAAAATAGGTCTAGATACATCCGTTTGAGCGTCAAGTAATTCGGGACGAAGGAAATACTATACTGTGTTGTAGTTGTCCTTTCTTAGTATCTTGAGTTCTTGACTCTTGTATATCTAATAGCCTTTTTATGATTTATCTTTCTTTTTTATGTAGTGTTGTACTATTTTCATATGGTGTTTTCTCTGAATCTTATTCTTAGTGATACATGAGTACTCTGGACATCTGCTTTTATTGCTTCCATGTTAAGATGCGATAGTAACAGGCATATGTCCAGAGTACTCTGAATTTTTGGACAATGTGTTGTACTTGTCCTGTCTTAGTACTTCACTACTTGTTTCTTATAAAGTACTGTTTTTATAATTTTAGATTGTAATGCTCCACTTTTTCTAGGGCGAGTTCGTGAAGTTGAGAAGATGGTGGAAAGGTGTCAATATATTTCAGAGAGGATACATTATACTGCCAATCCATGGAACGTAAGTTAGTTACTGGAATAGGAATTCTAACATGTTTGTTATTTATATGCTTGCAAATATAATTGACGGCTCATGTTATTGATTATTTTATCCAAATGCACTCTTGGATAAGTTTTATAACTCCATGCTCCATCTGGATCTGCAGTTTCAGATGCCTAAGTATCAATCCTTTAGTAATCTGATGAATTATTTTACAAGCATTGGGTTGTGGCCTATGAGGTTTATAACATTATGTGTACTTCTTTTGGTATTTCTGCTAAATGCATTTTTGTCTTTGTTAATTAGGGCACACTGGAGCCTGGTGATTATCTGCATTCCTGCAAAAGAGAGTAATTCAGGACCAATCGTACTTCATCTGGACTCCTTAGGGATGCATCCTACTGATGACATTTATCGTACAGTTAGGAGGTAAGTGACATGACGACTATTATCTAACTTTGGGTGCTAGCTGGGAAATTTCTTGGAACTATTATGACTGATGCTTGATGGCTGGTTCACTTGTTGATGAGTTCTATGATTTTGATAGCGAATAAACTCTTCATAACGCTGATGTCGTCAACTGTATGTAGATTCCTTGAAGAGGAATGGAAGCATTTAAGGAAGAACCCTCCTTCTGACATTTCTATTTCAGACACAATATGGGAGGATCTTCCAAGGAATATACACAAGGAAAATGTTGAGGTAAGTGTTATGATGGGTGGATACTTTATAGAAGCAGACGATGCAGGTGTGTCTTAAAAGCAATGAGAGTTGATTATGGAGAAATACACCATAGTTCATAAGCAAGGAGGCATTTGATAACGAAAAGCGAGTTGTTTCTTCTTGCTTGACTTATCACCTAGGAGTCTAGTACTCAAAACTCTTTAGATCGCTAACTATCCAGGTCATTGAATCTTTTTTTTTTTGGTTTGGAATTGGTTCCTGGATTTCTACACTCAAAGTTGTTTAGATTGTGGTCTGCAATTAAATTACATTTTTATCTTGGTACATTCTTATAAATTGTTACAATGACCAGGTTCCAGGGCAGAACAACGCATATGATTGTGGCATCTTCATGCTTTACTATATTCAACGGTTTATAATTGAAGCACCAGAAAATTTCACAAGAGATAGACTTGTCATGGTTGGTGGTGCCAACTCCTTTCTGTATTTCTCAGTTCTTATAATGCTTTGTCTGTTTAGCTTAGCGAGTTTCTTTCTCAAGGGTTTAACACTGAGCTTGTATTGGCTTTACAGTTTAGTCGCAGTTGGTTTAGATCTGAAGAGGCTTCTAATTTAAGAAACAAGATAAGGAAACTACTGCTGAAAGAGTTTGAAAGTGCGAGGGTTGATGATGTTATGTCTGAGGCAGCTACAGCTGATGGCTCTGATGATGACTGTTTCATGAAGGAAGGAGAATCAGAGGCACCTACAGCTGATGGCTCTCATGAAGACTGTGTGATGATGGAGGGAGAATCAGAGGCGGTTATACCTGAGGCAGCTACAGCTGATGGCTCTGATGATGTTAAGACAGGGGCAGCAACATCTGATGGCTCTGATGAAATCTTATGGAAAGGAAAATCAGAAGCAGTTGCATCTCGTGACAGTGATTTAATGGTGGTAGGAGGTGGAGACACATTTGAGGGAACACCTTGGAGCACCCGCAAAAGTGATGGAAGGAACAGAGTATGTGTTCTTTCTGAAGAGGCTACATTGCCTGGTAGCGCGGTGAAGGACGATGAATATACCATGAAATCAGATCCTGACAGCTCAGAAAGTGAAGAAGTTGTTGAGTTCTTACCTTCTGACAATGACAATGACAATGACAATGAAGAGGTCATGCATAGAGGAACACGGCCGGATTTATTTTATTGTGATGACAGCTGTGACAGTGAAGCAGAAGAGGTCACAGGTGCTTGGAAGCGAAGATCAAGAACAATGAAGAGGCCAGACAGAGCCGGTGATGTGCAGATCATAGAAGATAGAAAGCCAAGAGCTAGATTGGAACTCTGCCGCATGACGTGACATGAAGGGCTCATCCACCCATTTCCAGGATGACCGAAAACCAATCCGTATGATAGTAGGTGATGAAAGGCATAATGTATTGCCGGACAATGCATGATCGATCAATCTTCCCCTAGCTCTTCTTGCCCTTGGTAAAGTTTTGGTAGTAAGGCCATGGGCGTGGGTTGGGAGGGGGATTTATAGTGTACAGGTTAAGCATATAGGGCATATCCAGACTGCAAGACTATTAAGTGGCGCACTCTTTTGCAAATATAGGCTATCGAAATGATTGTGTTATTATTACATACTATCTCTGTTCCAAAATATTTGTTTTTTTAGAGATTTCAAATGGACTATCACATATGGATGTATATATATATATATTTTAGAGTGTAGATTCACTTATTTTGCTACGTATGTGGTCACTTATTGAAATCTCTAGAAAGACAAATACTTCCTCCGTAAACTAATATAAAAGCGTTTAGATCACTAAAATAGTGATCTAAACGCTTTTATATTAATTTACAGAGGGAGTATTTAGGAACGGAGGGAGTAGTTAGTGGTATTATCATTTCACAACCAATCTTGTTTGGCACCAAGAACCGTGTTGGATACCATTCTTGCACTTCATTTCTTAGCCATCATGTTGCTGCAAGTCTTTTTGTTTGTTACTCCCTCCATCCGAAAATACTTGTCATCAAAATGGATAAAAGGAGATGTATCTAGATGTATTTAGTTCTAGACACATGTTCCTTTATCCATTTTGATGACAAGTATTTTTGGACGAAGGGAGTATTAGTTAAGTGCATCTAGTGCCACCCCTAGTTGGTTTTGGAGTATTGACGACAAATCTGGTTGACGGATTAATGTGTTTGTGAGAATTGCAGGATAACACAGGTAGTAGTCCATCATTGATTCGGTTTTTCTACCGGAGATGACCCCTAAAAATGTATGAAGACATTGAAGACAAAGATGGTATATGAAGATATTCACACTGAAGACTATGACAAGAGAAGACATTGAGTGACTATGGAGCGTGAAGACTTAGTTGTTTCGTTGTTTCCTTTTTTTCTTTGTTGAGTCATAGGAACCACTGTACTGTTAAGTGGGGTCCCAGTGAACCAGTCAGAATGACTGAAGTGATGCTTAACCAAAATCCTATGTCTTCGAGAGAAGACAATGAGAGCAAATCTTATCCAGAGTTGGATAAGTCAGCTTTGCTTGTAGCCCAAATAAAGTTATTGTGTGTGTTTGAAATTTGACCATTGGAACACGTGTCAGTTTTTTAGTGACCCAGAGTCATTTCGGACAAATCAGGTCGGGTTGCCTAATGGCTATAAATAGCCCACCCCTACACCATAAATTGGTTGGCTGCTCAGAGTTAGTGCACGACTTTTGTCGTTTGAGAGCAACCCACCTCGAAGCATTTAAGAGAGAAATCCTTGCGAGGACAAAGCCCTAAACACCCAAAGCCAAAGAGTGTTAGGCATCACTGAAATCTTCCTGTCTGTGTGATCTGAAGACTTATTACACTTGAGGACTGTGAATCCTCCAGCCGGTTAGGCGTCGCGTTCTGAGCATCCAAGAGTCATTGTGGATCGCTGGTGAACGAAGTCTGTGAAGGTTTGGAAGTCTACCTTGAAGACTTAACAGAGTGATTGAGCGAGGACCGGGTGTCCTTAGCTCAAGGGAAATAAGGTGAAGACACGGTCTTCTGAGTTAAATCTCAGCCTTCCTAACCAGACGTACAGTTGTCACATCAACTGGAACTGGTCTTCAACGAGTTACTGGTGCTGTCCTTCCCATCTCTTTATTACAGTTGGTCCTTGTGAAGTCATTGCCTGTTTGCATTATCTTTTTGTCTTCACTGTGTGATTGCTTGTTCTAATTGGCTTCATACTATTTTCCATCCTGATCCATACTGCCTAGCTGCTATTAGTCTTTGTGCTTTCACTTCATTCAATACTTGACTATGGCTTGCCTAGTGTAGTTTACCTTTCGCTGCATGGTAATAGGTTTATTTCTATCATTTGTCTTCGAAACTTCCATATTTTGAAGACTTCCATAAAAATCGCCTATTCACCCCCCTCTAGTCGACCACTAGCACTTTAAATTGGTATCAGAGCAAGGTACTCCCTTGTTCTGTATGATTCGGTTTAATCATCTGGAGTTTTTGCTATGTAGACTGCAGGGATAATCAAAGTCTCCGCTGCGTGCCCCGTCTTCGATGGAACTGAATATCCCTACTAGAAGAATAAGATGCGCATGCATCTTGAAGCCATTGATGTCGACCTCTGGTATGTCGTCAAGAATGGCGTCCTCAAGGCTGGTGAAGGTGTCACCGCTGCTGATGTCAAGAAGTTTGTTTAACTGGATTCCACTGTCAAGAATATCATCTGTGGTCATCTGACCAAAGGGCAATATGGCCGTGTGAGTGCTCTGGAAACATCTAAGCTAGTCTGGGACTGGCTCTCTAAGGTCAACGAAAGCGTCTCAACTCAGAGAGATTAAAGGATCAGTGTCCTTCGCAACCTCTTCAATCGCTTCAAGAGAAACGACAATGAGAATGTTCAGCTCACGTTTGATCGACTCACTGACATCACAAATGAGCTTCAAGCTCTCGGTGCTACTGAGATCACCAAGCATGAAATCGTCAAGACACTCCTGAGATCACTTGACAGCTCGTTTGACACCCTAGCCCTGATGATACAAGAACGCCCTGACTTCAAGAGACTCGATCCGTCTAACATACTTGAAAGGCTCAACACACATGAGTTTCAGCTTTCTGAGAAAAGAGACATCTATGGTCCCAATTATGGCCGAACTCGTGCCTTGAAGGCAAAAGCTGTTTCCTCATCTGAAGAAGAATCTGACTGCAGTTCTGATGACCCTGAAGACATTGGAAAGGAGCTTGCTATGCTTGTGAAGAAGTTTCAGAAATTCACCAAGAAGAAAGGCTTCAAAAAGTCCTCACAATCCAGCTCAAGGAATGATGAGGTTTCTGCTCATGACTACAAGAAGAGAACATGCCACAAGTGCAAGAAACCTGGTCACTACATCTCTGAATGTCCGCAGTGGGATAATGAGAACAACAACAAGAAGAAGAGCAAGGAATATGATTCCGACGACAAGAAGAAGAAGAAGAAATACTCAAAGTCTTCTTCCAAGTCTCCCTCAAAGTCTTCATCACACAAGAAGAGCTCATCTGGCAAGACTCGTGCGTTTGTTGGCAAGGAAATGGATTCAGAGGAGGAGTCTGCTTCTGAGGAGGCAGAGGTGGAGTCTGAGGAGGAGTACGATTTTGGCGTTGCAAGTCTGGCTATAGCCTACGTTGCCAAGTCCATCTTCAACACTAAAGACAATGACTTCATCACCGACGCCGATGCTAATAACAAGGACAAGTCCGCTCCCACCTACTGCTTCATGGTACGTGGTGCCAAGGTAAACTCACACACTACTCACTATCAAACATCCAGTGAACATGACTCTGATTGTGGTTCCAAACCCAGCTACAAAGCACTTGCTTAAATTTCAACTGAACAACAGAAAGCTATGGAACATATTCAAAAACTGTTAGACAAAAGCGATGACCTGTTAGACGCTGAAATGACTCGATCTCAGTCCTTAATTGAAGACATAAAAAATCTTCATGTTAAGTATGAGGAACTTGAAAGTCGTCATGAAACGCTCTCAACAACTCATGAAAAGCTTTCTTATGATTATCTTCAAAGGAAGCAAGATCTTGAGAAATTGAGAGCGGCTCATGAAGATTTTCAAAAGGAAAACGAGTCACTTCGCGCCAAACAGATCAGTCCCGCTCAGGAAGGATTTGAACCACCATGTCTTAAATGCATTGAGCTTGACAACGCTACTTCTGTTGCTGGATGTTCCACTACTGCTACTGTTGCAATATCTTCAACTGTTGATGTGGTAACTAACCCCTCTGCTGAGGATGCCACTGCTATTGCTGATGAAAATGCTAGGTTGAAGACATTGCTTGAAATAGGGATGTACAAAAGTCTCAAAGGGCACCAGACACTATGTGATGTCCTCAAAAGGCAGATCCTGAACCGAAACCCTAGGAAAGAGGGTGTTGGGTTCGAAAGGAAAATGAATGCTGATGGCTCTTACTGGAAACCTGAGCAGTACCCCAAAACCACATGGGTTGCTGCAAAGGAACCTTCAGTGGATCCATCCACCCTATCTGGCTTCACTTGTGCTAATCCCATCATCATTGATGAATCCTTTGATGCAAACTATAAACTGTTTAAGAATCAGAATGGTGAAGTGTTTGCCAGGTATATTGGTACTAACTGTAGGAATGGGCCACCTATGAAGAAAGTCTGGGTGCCGAAAAAGTGTCTGGAGAATCTTCCTGTGAATGTCATCATGATACCACACGTGAAGAAGACAAACCTCAGACCACAGGCTTCATATGGTCCAAAGGCTTCATACAGGCAGAGGACTCACCCGAGTCGCACTAACGCAAATATTTTGCAGGGAAACCATACTCAGGCCTATGAATATGAGCGCGTTTCATCAAACCGCCATGTTCATAAGACCCAGAACTACTCTGCTTATTCTTATGAGTACTATTGTCCACCTGCAAGACTATTTGTTAGGGCTCCAAAGCCAAAGTTCTCAGATGATGCACTTAGACTCATTGCTTCGAAGCCACCCTTGAAGATGTGGGTGGCTAAGAAAGCTTAACTCTCTTTTGCAGGGAAAGGTCTCCAGCCGAAAATCAAATGCGTCTGAAGCTATTGCTGGGGACCTTAAACATCTTGTAGGGCGCAAGATCAAATGCCCAAATGGTCTTATTATGTATTTTGTTCCTGAGTCGCTTGCTACTTGCCCTATCAGTCCTAACCTCGATCTAAGCTTTAATAATCCTCTTGCTCGTCAAATGTTTATGCTTCACAATGCTCTTCATGAAGCCTATCCCCCTAACTGCACTGTAGGGTATGACACCAGTTGCTTCAGAATGGATTATTGATAGTGGATGTACTAATCACATGACTGGCAAGCGAAGTCTTCTCATGGACTCAACCTTACGTCCATCTGACAAAAGTCACATCACATTTGCTGATACTGGTAAAAGCAAGGTATTGGGTCTAGGTAGAGTTGCAATCTCAAAGGATCAGCACATGGATAAAGTGATGCTTGTTGAATCCCTTGGTTTCAACTTAATGTCTGTCTCAGTGCTTTGCGATTTGAACATGGTTGTGATATTTGGAAAATATCGTTGCCTAGTTCTAATGGAATCTAACAAGTCTCTAGTCTTTGAAGGGTATCGAAAAGATGATTTGTACATGGTAGATTTCTTAGCAGGACCACAGCTTGCCGTATATCTTCTTGCAAAAGCTTCAGAATGCTGGCTCTGGCATCGGAGGCTAGGGCATGCTGGCATGAGGAACTTGCACACTCTTGCAAAGAAGAAGCACGTCATAGGCATCGAGGGCGCCAAGTTCAAGAAGGATCACTTATGCGGTGCCTGTGAAGCTGGAAAGATGACGAGGGCCAAGCATCCCTCGAAGACAATCATGACAACGACTCAACCCTTCGAACTGCTACACATGGACCTCTTCGGCCCTACTCACTACTCAACCCTTACTACTACTGCTTGTCTCTATGGCTTTGTCATTGTTGATGATTATTCAAGATATACATGGGTGCATATAATTCTCTACAAGACTGAAGTGCAGGATGTCTTCAGACGCTTTGCCAATCGAGCCATGAACAACTATGGCGTCAAGATCAAGCACATCCGAAGTGACAATGGCACTGCATTCAAGAACACCGGCCTCGTACACTTATCTTGATACATTGGGCATCACTCATGAGTTCTCAGCTCCGTACACGCCGCAGCAGAATTGCATCGTGGAATGCAAGAACAGAACACTCATTGAGATGGCTCGGACGATGCTCGATGAATACAAGACTCCAAGGAAGTTCTGGCCTGAAGCTATTGATACTGCATGCCATGTCATCAACCGTGTCTATCTTCACAAGCTTCTGAAGAAAACATCATATGAATTCCTCATTGGTAAGAAGCCAAACGTGAGTTACTTTAGAGTATTTGGTGCCAGGTGCTGGATCAAGGATCCACATCACACTTCAAAATTTGCACCGAAAGCACATGAAGGTTTTATGCTTGGTTACAGAAAGGATTCGCACTCCTATAGAGTCTTCAACCTATTTCATTATAAAGTGGTTGAAACTATGGATGTGCGGTTCGATGAGACTAACGGCTCGCAAAGAGAGCACCTGCCAAAGGTGCTAGATGAAATTCCACCCAGTGAATCCATCAAGCTTATGGGAACTGGAGAAATCATACCGTCTGAAGAACAACCTGAAGAGGAACTTATCATCTCTGCACTTGATCAACCTGAAGACAATGCTCAGCCTGAAGACAATCCTTCAAACGATGACAATGATCAGCAAGAGCAAAATCTTCGTCCAGTTCATCCTCATGTTGCAAATGAAGTACAGATCGAGAAGATAATCGACAGCATCAATGCACCTGGTCCACTCACTCGTTCAAGGGCAACACAACTAGCAAATTTCTGTGGGCACTTTGCATTCGTCTCAATATCTGAACCCAAGAAAGTTGATGAAGCCTTCATGAAACCTGAATGGATTCAAGCTATGCAAGAAGAGCTTCAACAGTTTGAGCTGAATAATGTATGGGAACTGGTCAAGCGTCCTAACCCTCGTAAACACAATATCATAGGCACTAAATGGATATATCGTAATAAGCAATATGAGCATGGTCAAGTTGTCATAAACAAGGCTCGTCTCGTTGCTCAAGGATACACTCAAGTTGAAGGAATTGACTTCAATGAAACATTTGCTCCTGTGGCTAGGCTTGAAGCTATACGCATACTGCTATCCTATGCAAATCATCATAACATCCTTCTGTATCAAATGGATGTGAAGAGTGCTTTTCTCAATGGCAAGATTGAAGAAGAAGTGTATGTTGCACAACCGCCTGGCTTTGAAGATCCAAAACATCCTGACATGGTTTACAAGCTCAACAAGGCACTGTATGGCCTCAAACAAGCCCCTCGTGCTTGGTATGACACACTCAAAGACTTCCTAAAGAGCAAAGGCTTCAAACCTGGTTCCCTGGATCCCACTCTCTTCACGAAGACATATGATGGTGAACTATTTGTGTGTCAAATATGTGGATGACATTATCTTTGGCTGCACTAACTAGAAATATAGTGATGAGTTTGGATACATGATGCAAGAGCAATATCAGATGTCCATGATGGGTGAGCTGAAGTTCTTCCTTGGTCTTCAAATACGACAGCAACGCAACGACATTTTCATATCTCAAGAGAAATACCTCAAAGATTGCCTGAAGAAGTTTGGAATGCAAGACTGCAAGGGTTATACGACACCAATGCCTACCAAGAGCCATCTGGATTCTGACGCCAATGGTAAAGAGTTCGATCAAAAGGTATACCGCTCCATGATTGGTTCCTTGCTTTATTTATGTGCATCTAGGCCAGATATCATGTAACGCCCTCGATGCGGCTATATCTCCCACGTGTCGAAGCACGACTTAGAGGCATAACCGCATTGAAAGCAATGTCGCAAGTGAGGTAATCTTCACACAACCCATGTAATGTTGGAAATATGCCCTAGAGGCAATAATAAATTAGTTATTATTATATTTCCTTGTTCATGATAATCGTTTATTATCCATGCTAGAATTGTATTGATAGGAAACTCAGATACATGTGTGGATACATAGACAACACCATGTCCCTAGTAAGCCTCTAGTTGACTAGCTCGTCGATCAATAGATGGTTATGGTTTCCTGACCATGGACATTGGATGTCGTTGATAATGGGATCACATCATTAGGAGAATGATGTGATGGACAAGACCCAATCCTAAGCCTAGCACAAGATCGTGTAGTTCGTATGCTAAAGCTTTTCTAATGTCAAGTATCATTTCCTTAGACCATGAGATTGTGCAACTCCCGGATACCGTAGGAATGCTTTGGGTGTACCAAACGTCACAAAGTAACTGGGTGGCTATAAAGGTGCACTGCGGGTATCTCCGAAAGTGTCTGTTGGGTGGGCACGAAGACTGGGATTTGTCACTCCGTGTAACGGAGATGTATCTCTGGGCCCACTCGGTAGGACATCATCATAATGTGCACAATGTGACCAAGGAGTTGATCACGGGATGATGTGTTACGGAACGAGTAAAGAGACTTGCCGGTAACGAGATTGAACAAGGTATCGGGATACCGACGATCGAATCTCGGGCAAGTATCATACCGATAGACAAAGGGAATTGTATACGGGATTGATTGAATCCTTGACATCGTGGTTCATCCGATGAGATCATCGTGGAGCATGTGGGAGCCAACATGGGTATCCATATCCCGCTGTTGGTTATTGACCAGAGAGTTGTCTCGGCCATGTCTGCATGACTCCCGAACCCGTAGGGTCTACACACTTAAGGTTCGATGACGCTAGGGTTATAGGGAAAGTATGTACGCGGTTACCGAATGTTGTTCGGAGTCCCGGATGAGATCCTGGACGTCACGAGGAGTTCCGGAATGGTCCAGAGGTAAAGATTGATATATAGGAAGTATGGTTTTGGCCACCGGAAGTGTTTCGGGCATCACCGGTAGTGTACCGGGACCACCGGAGGGGTCCGGGGGTCCACCGGGAGGGGCCACGGGCCCCGGAGGCCTACATGGGCCAATAGTGGGAAGGGACCAGCCCCTAGGTGGGCTGGGGCGCCTCCCACCAAGGCCCAAGGCGCCTCCTAGAGGGGAGGGGGGCAAACCCTAGGGCAGATGGGCCCTAAGGCCCACCCCATGTGCGCCTCCCCCTCTCCCCCTTGTGGCAGCCACCCTAGATGGGATCTAGGGCTGCCGCACCCCTTGGGGTGGGAACCCTAGGTGGGGGCGCAGCCCTCCCTCTCCCCCTATATATAGTGGAGGCAAAGGGGCAGCCCAACACACGAAGTTCTTCCCCTGTTGGCGCAGCCCTACCCCTCTCCCTCCTCGTCTCTCGTAGTGCTTGGCGAAGCCCTACTGGAGTTCCATGCTCCTCCACCACCACCACGCCGTCGTGCTGCTGCTGGATGGAGTCTTCCCAACCTCTCCTTCTCCCCTTGCTGTATCAAGGCGTAGGAGACGTCACCGGGCTGCACGTGTGTTGAACGCGGAGGCGCCGTTGTTCGGCGCTTAGATCGGAATCGACCGCGATCTGAATCGCTGCGTGTACGACTCCACCAACCGCGTTCTTACAACGCTTCCGCTTAGTGATCTACAAGGGTATGTAGATGCACTCCCCTTCCCCTCGTTGCTAGATTACTCCATAGATTGATCTTGGTGATGCGTAGAAAATTTTAAATTTCTACTACGATCCCCTACAGTGGCATCATGAGCTAGGTCTATGCGTAGTTTCTATGCACGAGTAGAACACAAGTTGTTGTGGGCGTCGATTTTGTCAATTTACTTGCCGTTACTAGTCTTATCTTGATTCAGCGGCATCGTGGGATGAAGCGGCCCGAACCGACCTTACACGTATTCTTATGTGAGACTGGTTCCACCGACTGACATGCACTAGTTGCATAAGGTGGCTAGCGGGTGTCTGTCTCTCCCACTTTAGTCGGATCGGATTCGATGAAAAGGGTCCTTATGAAGGGTAAATAGAAATTGGCATATCACGTTGTGGTTTTGGCGTAGGTAAGAAACGTTCTTGCTAGAAACCTTTAACAACCACGTAAAAACTTGCAACAACAATTAGAGGACGTCTAACTTGTTTTTGTAGCATGTGCCGTGTGATGTGATATGGCCAAAAGGATGTGATGAATGATATATGTGATGTATGAGATTGATCATGTTCTTGTAATAGGAATCACGACTTGCATGTCGATGAGTATGACAACCGGCAGGAGCCATAGGAGTTGTCTTAATTTATTTATGACCTGCGTGTCAACATAAACGTCATGTAATTACTTTACTTTATTGCTAAAGAGTTAGCCATAGTAGTAGAAGTAATAGATGACAAGACAACTTCAAGAAGACACGATGATGGAGATCATGGTGTCATGCCGGTGACAACGATGATCATGGAGCCCCAAAGATGGAGATCATAAGGAGCAAAATTATATTGGCCATATCATGTCACTATTTGATTGCATGTGATGTTTATCATGTTTTACATCTTATTTGCTTAGAATGACGGTAGCTTAAATAAGATGATCCCTCATAATAATTTCAAGAAAGTGTTCCCCCTAACTGTGCACCATTGCGAAGGTTCGTTGTTTCGAAGCACCATGTGATGATCGGGTGTGATAGATTCTAACGTTCGAATACAACGGGTGTAAGCCAGATTTACACATGCAATACACTTAGGTTAGCTTGACGAGCCTAGCATGTACAGACATGGCCTCGGAACACGGAAGACCGAAAGGTCGAGTATGAGTCGTATAGAAGATACGATCAACATGAAGATGTTCACCGATGTTGACTAGTCCGTCTCACGTGATGATCGGACACGGCCTAGTTGACTCGGATCATGTTCACTTAGATGACTAGAGGGATGTCTATCTGAGTGGGAGTTCATTAAATAATTTGATTAGATGAACTTAATTATCATGAACATAGTCTAAATTGTCTTTGCAAATATGTTGTAGATAAACAGCTCACGTTGTAGCTCCCTGTTTCAATACGTTCCTAGAGAAAGACCAAGTTGAAAGATATTGTAAGCAATGATGCGGACTGGGTCCGTAGTCCGAGGAGTGTCCTCACTACTACACAGAAGGCTTACGTCTTTGAAGCACCGCTCGATGTGCAAACCCCTACAACGTCGTCTGTGGATGTTGTGAACACCTAACAGACACATCCTGATGACTACTTGATAGTTTAGTGCACCATACTTTACGGCTTAGAATCGGGATTCCAATGAGATTTTGAACGCCTAAGACATATGAGATGTTCCAAGAGCTGAAATTGGGATTTCAGGCTCATGCCCGTGTTGAGAGGTATGAGACCTCTGACAAGTTCTTTTGCCAACAAGATGGAGGAGAATGGCTCAGCTGGTGTGTCTGGGTACTACAATCACTTAAATCAAGTGGGAGTTAAACTTCCAGATAAGATAGTGATTGATAGAGTTCTCTAGCCACTATCATTAAGCTACTAGATCTTCGTGATGAACTATGACATGCAAGGGATGGAGTTGATCCCGGAGCTGTTCGCGGTGCTTAAGACCGCAAAAGGTAGAAATCAAGAAGGAGCATCAAGTGTTGATGGTTTAACAAGACCACTGGTTTCAAGAAGGTCAAGGGCTAGAAGGGAAACTTCATGGATGGAAAACCAGTTGCCGCTCCAGTGAAGGAACCCAAGGTTGAACCCAAACCCGAGACTAAGTGCTTCTATTGTAAGGGGAACGGTCACTGGTAGCGGAATTACCCCAAATGCATGGTAGATAAGAAGGCTGGCAACTTCAACAAAGTATATACGTGTTATTAATGTGTACCTCACTAGTACTCCTGGTAGCACCTGGGTATTGGATACCGGTTCAGTTGCTATTATTGGTGACTTGAAGCAGAAGCTACGGACTAAACAGAGACTGGCTAAGGGCGAGGTTACAATGTGTGTTGGAAGTGTTTCCAAAGTTGATGAGATCACCATTGCACGCTCCATCTGCCTTCGGGATTAGCATTGAACCTAGATAAATGTTATCAGGTGTCTGCGTTGAGCATGAATATGATTAGATCATGTTCATTGCAATACGGTTATTCATTTAAGTTAGAGAATAATGGTTATTATGTTTACATGAATAATACCTTTCATGGTCATGCACCCTATGTGAATGGTTCAGTGAATCTCGGTCGTGGTAATACACATGTTCACGCCAAAAGATGTAGATAGTACCACTTTCTTGTGGCATTGCCGCTTAGGTCATATTGGCGTAAGATGCATGAAGAAACTCCGTGTCGATGGATGTTTGGAGTCACTTGATTTTGAATCGCTTGACACATGCGAGCCATGCCTCATGGGCAGGATGACTAAGATCCCGTTTTTAGGTACAATGAAACGGGCAAGTGACTTGTTGGAAATCATACATGCTGATGCGTGTGATCCAATGAGAATTGAAGCGTGCGGTGGATATCGCTATCTTCACTGACGATTTGAGTAGATATAGGTATATTTACTTAATGAATCACAAGTCTGAAACATTTGAAAAGTTCAAGCGGTTTCAGAGTGAAGTTAAGAACCATCATAACAAGAAGATCAAATTCCTACGATCTGATCGATGAGAATTTCTGAGTTATGAGTTTGGCAATCACTTAAGACATTGTGGAATTGTTTCATAGTTGAAGCCACCTGGAACACCACAGGGTAATGGTGTGTCCGGACGTCATAATCGAACCTTGTGAGATATGGTGCGATCTATGATGTCTCTTACCGATCTACCATTTTCATTTTGAGGATATGCGTTAGAGACAGCTGCATTCACTTTAGATAGGACACCATCTAAGTCCGTTGAGACGACGTCGTATGAATATGGTTTGGTAAGAAACCAAAAATTGTAGTTTCTTAATGTTTGGGGCTGCGATGCTTAAGGCTTCAGCCGAAGAAGCTCGAACCCAAAAGCGGACAAACACATCTTCATAGGATACCCAAAGGTGACAGTTGGGTTTACCTTCTATCTCAGATCTGAGGCAAATTGTTTGTCGCTAAGAACGGGTCCTTTCTCGAGAAGGAGTTTCTCTCGAAAGGATTGAGTGAGAGGAAAATAGAACTTGATGAGGTTGTCGAACATTTACTTCAACCAGAGAGTGATGCAACACAGAAAGATGTTTTCTGTGGCGCCTACGTATGTTGAATAGGAAGTTAATGATAGTGATCATGAAGCTTCGGATCAAGTTGCTATCGAACCTTGTAGGTCGACAAGGATATGTACTACTCCTGAGTGGTACGGTAATCCTGTCTTAAATATCATGTTATTAGACAACAATGAACCTACGAGCTATGGAGAAGCGATGGTGGGCCCGTATTCCGACAAATGGTTAGAAGCCATGAAATCCGAGATAGGATCCATGTATCAGAACAAAGTATGGACTTTGGTGGACTTGCCCGTTGATCGGCGAGCCATTGAGATAAATGGATCTTTAAGAAGAAGACGAACATGGGCGGTAATGTTACGGTCTATGAAGCTCGACTTGTGGGAAAGAGTCTTTTCACAAGTTCAAGGAGTTGACTACGATGAGAATTTCTCACCCGTAGCGATGCTTAAGTCCGTCGGAATCATGTTAGCATTAGCTGTATTTTTCAATTATGAAATCTGACAGATGGATGTCAAAACAAGTTTTCTTACCAGTTTTCGTAAGAAAAAGTTGTATGTGATACAATAAAAGGTTTTGTCGATCCTAAGGATGCTAAAAGGCATGCTGGCTCCAGCAATCCTTCTATGGACTAGAGCAAGCATCTCGGAGTCGGAATATATGCTTTGATGGAGTGATCAAAGCTTTTAGGTTTATACAATGTTTGCTAGAAACTCGTATTTACAAGAAAGTGAGTGGGAGCACTACAACATTTCTGATAAGTATATGTGGATGACATATTGTTGATCCGAAATGATGTAGAATTTCTGGAAAGCATGCAGGGTTATTTGAAAAGTGTTTTTCGATGGAAAACCTGAATTAAGCTACTTGAACATTGAGCATCAAGATCTATAAGGATAGATCAAAAACGCTTAATAGTACTTTCAAATGAATACATACCATGACAAGATTTTGAAGGAGTTCGAAAATAGATCAGCAAAGAAGGAGTTCTTGGCTGTGTTACAAGGTGTGAGCATTGAGTAAGACTCAAGACCTGACCACGGCAGAAGAGAGAGAAAGGACGAAGGTTGTCCCCTATGCTTTAGACGTAGGCTCTGTAGTATGCTGTGCTGTGTACCGCACCTGAAGTGTGCCTTGCCATGAGTCAGTCAAGGGGTACAAGAGTGATCCAGGAATGGATCGCATGACAGCGGTCGAACTCATCCTTAGTAACTAGTGGACTAAGGAATTTTCTCGATTATGGAGGTGGTAAAAGAGTTCGTCGTAAAGGGTTACGCCGGTGCAATCTTTGACACTAATCTGGATGATTCTGAGTAGTAAACCGGATTCGTATAGTAGAACAGTTATTTGGAATAGCTCCAAGTAGCGCGTGGTAGCTGCATCTACAAGATGACATAGAGATTTGTAAAGCACACATGGATCTGAAAGGTTCAGACCCATTGACTAATAAACCTCTTTCACAAGCGAGATATG
This sequence comes from Triticum urartu, assembly GCF_003073215.2. Classification (NCBI taxonomy): domain Eukaryota; kingdom Viridiplantae; phylum Streptophyta; class Magnoliopsida; order Poales; family Poaceae; genus Triticum; species Triticum urartu. Next base: position 55,220,210 of record NC_053026.1, on the reverse strand, counting down.
AACAAACCCCATGGGTGTTGGATTCATTACAATCACATAGTGATGTGAACTAGATTATTGACTCTAGTGCAAGTGGGAGACTGTTGGAAATATGCCCTAGAGGCAATAATAAATTAGTTATTATTATATTTCCTTGTTCATGATAATCGTTTATTATCCATGCTAGAATTGTATTGATAGGAAACTCAGATACATGTGCGGATACATAGACAACACCATGTCCCTAGTAAGCCTCAGATGGTTACGGTTTCCTGACCATGGACATTAGATGTCGTTGATAATGGGATCACATCATTAGGAGAATGATGTGATGGACAAGACCCAATCCTAAGCCTAGCACAAGATCGTGTAGTTCGTATGCTAAAGCTTTTCTAATGTCAAGTATCATTGTTGGGGAACGTAGCAGAATTTTAAAATTTTCTACGCATCACCAAGATCTATCTATGGAGTCATCTAGCAATGAGGGAGAGAGGAGTGCATCTACATACCCTTGTAGATCACGAGCGGAAGAGTTCAAGAGAACGAGGTTGATGGAGTCGTACTCGTCGTGATCCAAATCACCGAAGATCCTAGCGCCGAACGGACGATACCTCCGCGTTCAACACACGTACGGAGCGAGGACGTCTCCCGCGCCTTGATCCACCAAGGAGGAGGGACAGGTTGAGGAAGAGGGCTCCAACAGCAGCACGACGGCGTGGTGGTGGTGAAGCTGTAGTACTCCGGCAGGGCTTCGCCAAGCTCTTACGGAGGAGGAGAGCTGTTGGGGAGGGGAGGGGCTGCGCCTTGGATGTTGTGTGCAGCCCTCCCCTTGCCCCTCTATTTATAGGGGAAGGAGGAAGGGGGCCGGCCCCCTCTAGATGAGATCTAGAGGGGGGGAGGGGGCGACCAAGGGAAGGGGGCTTGCCCCCCAAGCAAGGGGGCGCCCCCTTTAGGGTTTCCCCCCAACCCTAGGCGCATGGGCCCAAGGGGGGGATGCGGCCAGCCCATGTAGGGCTGGTTCCCTTTCCTCTACAGCCCATTAGGCACTCCGAGAGAGGTGGCCCCTCTCGGTGGACCCCCGGAACCCCTCCGGTGGCCCCGGTACAATACCGATATGCCCCCGAACCTTTCCGGTGACCGTATGACAACTTCCTACATATAAATCTTCACCTCCGGACCATTCCGGAACTCCTCGTGACATCCGGGATCTCATCCGGGACTCCGAACAACATTCGGTAATCACATACAAGTCTTCCTAACAACCCTAGCGTCACCGAACCTTAAGTGTGTAGACCCTACGGGTTCGGGAGACATGCAGACATGACCGAGATGACTCTCCGATCAATAACCAACAGCGGTATCTGGATACCCATGTTGGCTCCCACATGCTCCTCGATGATCTCATCGGATGAACCACGATGTCAAGGATTCAATCAATCCGTATACAATTCCCTTTGTCAATCAGTACGTTACTTGCCCGAGACTCGATCGTCGGTATCCCAATACCTTGTTCAGTCTTGTTACCGGCAAGTCACTTTACTCGTACCGTAATGCATGATCCCGTGATCAACCACTTGATCACATTGAGCTCATTATGATGATGCATTACCGAGTGGGCCCAGAGATACCTCTCCGTCATACGGAGTGACAAATCCCAGTCTCGATTCGTGCCAACCCAACAGACACTTTCGGAGATACCTGTAATGTACCTTTATAGTCACCCAGTTACGTTGTGACATTTGGCACACCCAAGGCACTCCTACGGTGTCCGGGAGTTGCACAATCTCATGGTCTAAGGAAATGATACTTGACATTCAGAAAAGCTACATCAAACGAACTACACGATCTTTGAGCTATGCTTAGGATTGGGTCTTGTCCATCACATCATTCTCCTAATGATGTGATCCCGTTATCAATGACATCCAATGTCCATAGTCAGGAAACCATGACTATCTTTTGATCAACGAGCTAGTCAACTAGAGGCTCACTAGGGACGTGTTGTGGTCTATGTATTCAGACATGTATTACGATTTCCGGATAACACAATTATAGCATGAACAATAGACAATCATCATGAACAAAGAAATATAATAATAACCATTTTATTATTGCCTCTAGGGCATATTTCCAACAGTCTCCCACTTGCACTAGAGTCAATATTCTAGTTACATTGTGATGAATCGAACACCCATGCAGTTCTGGTGTTGATCATGCTTTGCTCTAGGGAGAGGTTTAGTCAAGGATCTGCTACATTCAGGTCCGTATTTACTTTACAAATCTCTATGTCTCCATTTTGAACACTTTCACGAATGGAGTTGAAGCGACACTTGATATGCCTGGTCTTCCTGTGAAACCTGGGCTCCTTGGCAAGGGCAATAGCTCCAGTGTTGTCACAGAAGAGAGTCATCGGGCCCGATGCATTGGGTATGACTCCTAGGTCGGTAATGAACTCCTTCACCCAGACTGCTTCTTGTGCTGCCTCCGAGGCTGCCATGTACTCCGCTTCACATGTAGATCCCGCCACAACGCTTTGCTTGAAACTGCACCAGCTTACTGCCCCACCATTCAAAATATACACGTATCCGGTTTGTGACTTAGAGTCATCCAGATCTGTGTCGAAGCTAGCATCGACGTAACCCTTTACGACGAGCTCTTCGTCACCTCCATAAACGAGAAACATTTCCTTAGTCCTTTTCAGGTACTTCAGGATATTCTTGACCGCTGTCCAGTGTTCCATGCCGGGATTACTTTGGTACCTTCCTACCAAACTTACGGCAAGGTTTACATCAGGTCTGGTACACAACATAGCATACATGATAGACCCTATGGCCAAGGCATAGGGGACGACACTCATCTTTTCTCTATCTTCTGCCGTGGTCAGGCATTGAGCCGTGCTCAATCTCGTACCTTGCAATACAGGCAAGAACCCCTTCTTTGACTGATCCATTTTGAACTTCTTCAATATCTTGTCAAGGTACGTACTCTGTGAAAGACCAATGCGGCATCTCGATCTATCTCTATAGATCTTGATGCCTAATATATAAGCAGCTTCTCCAAGGTCCTTCATTGAAAAACACTTGTTCAAGTAGGCCTTTATGCTTTCCAAGAATTCTATATCATTTCCCATCAACAGTATGTCATCCACATACAATATGAGAAATGCTACAGAGCTCCCACTCACTTTCTTGTAAATGCAGGCTTCTCCATAAGTCTGCATAAACCCAAACGCTTTGATCATCTCATCAAAACGAATGTTCCAACTCCGAGATGCTTGCGCCAGCCCATAAATCGAGCGTTGGAGCTTGCACACCTTGTCAACATTCTTAGGATCGACAAAACCTTCTAGCTGCATTATATACAATTCTTCCTTAAGGAAACCATTAAGGAATGCCGTTTTGACGTCCATTTGCCATATCTCATAATCATAGAATGCGGCAATTGCTAACATGATTCGGACGGACTTCAGCTTCGCTACGGGTGAGAAAGTCTCATCGTAGTCAACCCCTTGAACTTGTCGATAACCCTTAGCGACAAGCCGAGCTTTATAGATGGTCACATTACCATCCGCGTCTGTCTTCTTCTTAAAGATCCATTTATTTTCTATGGCTTGCCGATCAACGGGCTAGTCAGTCAAAGTCCATACTTTGTTTTCATACATGGATCCTATCTCGGATTTCATGGCTTCCAGCCATTTGTCGGAATCCGGGCCCGCCATCGCTTCTTCATAGTTCGAAGGTTCACCGTTGTCTAACAACATGATTTCCAACACAGGGTTGCCGTACCACTCTGGTGCGGAACGTGTCCTTGTGGACCTACGAAGTTCAGTAGCAATTTGATCTGAAGTTTCATGATCATCATCATCAACTTCTTCTCTAGTCGGTGCAGGCACCTCAGGAACATTTTCTTGAGCTGCGCCACTTTCCGGTTCAAGAGGTAATACTTCATCAAGTTCTACCTTCCTCCCACTTATTTCTTTCGAGAGAAACTCTTTCTCTAGAAAGGACCCATTCTTGGCAACAAAGATCTTGCCTTCGGATCTGAGGTAGAAGGTATACCCAACAGTTTCTTTAGGGTATCCTATGAAGACGCATTTTTCCGACTTGGTTTCGAGCTTTTCAGGTTGAAGTTTCTTGACATAAGCATCGCATCCCCAAACTTTTAGAAACGACAGCTTAGGTTTCTTCCCAAACCATAATTCATACGGTGTCATCTCAACGGATTTTGATGGAGCCCTATTTAAAGTGAATGCGGCAGTCTCTAAAGCATAGCCCCAAAATGACAACGGTAAATCGGTAAGAGACATCATAGATCGCACCATATCTAATAGAGTGCGATTACGACGTTCGGACACACCATTACGCTGAGGTGTTCCAGGCGGCGTGAGTTGTGAAACTATTCCACATTTTCTTAAGTGTGTGCCAAATTCGTGACTCAAGTATTCTCCCCCATGATCTGATCGCAAGAACTTGATTTTCCTGTCACGTTGATTCTCAACCTCACTCTGAAATTCCTTGAACTTTTCAAAGGTCTCAGACTTGTGTTTCATTAAGTAGACATACCCATATCTACTCAAGTCATTAGTGAGGGTGAGAACATAACAATAGCCACCGCGAGCGTCAACACTCATTGGACCGCACACATCAGTATGTATGATTTCCAATAAGTTGGTTGCTCGCTCCATTGTTCCTGAGAACGGAGTCTTGGTCATTTTACCCATGAGGCATGGTTCGCACGTGTCAAATGACTCGTAATCAAGAGACTCTAAAAGTCCATCTGCATGGAGCTTCTTCATGCGTTTGACACCTATGTGACCAAGGCGGCAGTGCCACAAGTATGTGTGACTATCATTATCAACCTTACATCTTTTGGTATTCACACTATGAATATGTGTAGCATTACGCTCGAGATTCATTAAGAATAAACCATTCACCATCGGAGCATGACCATAAAACATATCTCTCATATAAATAGAACAACCATTATTCTCGGATTTAAATGAGTAGCCATCTCGAATTAAACGAGATCCTGATACAATGTTCATGCTCAAAGCTGGCACTAAATAACAATTATTGAGGTTTAAAACTAATCCCGTAGGTAAATGTAGAGGTAGCGTGCCGACGGTGATCACATCGACCTTGGAACCATTCCCGACGCGCATCGTCACCTCGTCCTTCGCCAGTCTCCGCTTATTCCGCAGCTCCTGCTTTGAGTTACAAATGTGAGCAACCGCACCGGTATCAAATACCCAGGAGCTACTACGAGTACTGGTAAGGTACACATCAATTACATGTATATCACATATACCTTTCGTGTTGCCGACCTTCTTGTCCGCTAAGTATTTGGGACAGTTCCGCTTCCAGTGACCACTTCCCTTGCAATAAAAACACTCAGTCTCGGGCTTGGGTCCATTCTTTGGCTTCTTCCCGGTAGCTTGCTTACCGGGCGCGGCAACTCCCTTACCGTCCTTCTTTTCTTCTTACCCTTGCCTTTCTTGAACTTAGTGGTTTTATTCACCATCAACACTTGATGTTCCTTTTTGACTTCTACCTCTGCTGATTTCAGCATTGAATATACCTCAGGAATGGTCTTTTCCATCCCCTGCATATTGAAGTTCATCACAAAGCTCTTGTAGCTCGGTGGAAGCGACTGAAGGATTCTGTCAATGACCGCGTCATCCGGGAGATTAACTCCCAGTTAAGTCAAGTGGTTATGCAACCCAGACATTTTGAGTATGTGCTCACTGACAGAACTATTTTCCTCCATCTTACAGCCGAAGAACTTGTCAGAGACTTCATATCTCTCAACCCGGGCATGAGCTTGAAAAACCATTTTCAGCTCTTCGAACATCTCATATGCTACGTGTCTCTCAAAATGCTTTTGGAGCCCCGGTTCTAAGTTGTAAAGCATGCCGCACTGAACGAGGGAGTAATCATCAGCACGTGACTACCAAGCGTTCATAACGTCTTGGTTCTGTGGGACGGGTGCGTCACCTAGCGGTGCTTCTAGGACATAATCTTTCTTGGCAGCTATGAGGATGATCCTTAGGTTCCGGACCCAGTCCGTATAGTTGCTGCCATCGTCTTTCATCTTGGTTTTCTCTAGGAACGCGTTGAAGTTGAGGACAACGCGGGCCATTTGATCTACAAGACATATTGTAAAGATTTTAGACTAAGTTCATGATAATTAAGTTCATCTAATCAAATTATTCAATGAACTCCCACTCAGATAGACATCCCTCCAGTCATCTAAGTATAACATGATCCGAGTTAACTAGGTCGTGTACGATCATCATGTGAGACGGACTAGTCAAAATCGGTGAACATCTTCATGTTGATCGTATCTTCTATACGACTCATGCTCGACCTTTCGGTCTTCTGTGTTCCGAGACCATGTCTGTACATGCTAGGCTCGTCAAGTCAACCTAAGTATATTGTGTGTGTAAATCTGGCTTACACCCATTGCATTCGAACGTTAGAATCTATCACACCCGATCATCACGTGGTGCTTCGAAACAACGAACCTTCGCAACGGTGCACAATTAGGGGGAACACTTTCTTGAAATTATTACGAGAGATCATCTTATTTAAGCTACCGTCGTTCTAAGCAAATAAGATGTAAAACATGATAAACATCACATGCAATCAAACAGTGACATGATATGGCCAATATCATTTGCTCCTTTTGATCTCCATCTTCGGGGCTCCATGATCATCGTTGTTACCGGCATGACACCATGATATCCATCATCATGATCTCCATCATCGTGTCTTCTTGAAGTTGTCTCGTCATCTATTACTTCTACTACTATGGCTAACGCTTTAGCAATAAAGTAAAGTAATTACATGACGTTTATGTTGACACGAAGGTCATAAATAAATAAAGACAACTCCTATGGCTCCTGCCGGTTGTCATACTCATCGACATGCAAGTCGTGATTCCTATTACAAGAACATGATCATCTCATACATCACATATATCATTCATCACATCCTTTGGCCATATCACATCACAAAACACTTGCTGCAAAAACAAGTTAGACGTCCTCTAATTGTTGTTGCAAGTTTTTACGTGGCTGCTATAGGACTCTAGCAAGAACATTTCTTACCTACGCCAAAACCACAACGTGAATTGCCAATTTCTATTTACCCTTCATAAGGACCCTGTTCATCGAACCCGGTCCGACTAAAGTGGGAGAGACAGACACCCGCCAGCCAGCTTATGCAACTAGTGCATGTCAGTCAGTGAAACCAGTCTCACGTAAGCGTACGTGTAAGGTCGGTCTGGGCTGCTTCATCCCACGATGCCGCCGAATCAAGATAAGACTAGTAACGGCAAGAAAACTGACAATATCAACGCCCACAACTACTTTGTGTTCTACTCGTGCATAGAAACTACGCATAGACCTAGCTCTGATACCACTATTGGGGAACGTAGCAGAATTTTAAAATTTTCTACGCATCACCAAGATCTATCTATGGAGTCATCTAGCAACGAGGGAGAGAGGAGTGCATCTACATACCCTTGTAGATCACGAGCGGAAGCATTCAAGAGAACGAGGTTGATGGAGTCGTACTCGTCGTGATCCAAATCACCGAAGATCCTAGCACCGAACGGACGGCACCTCCGCGTTCAACACACGTATGGAGCGAGGACGTCTCCCGCGCCTTGATCCAGCAAGGAGGAGGGAGAGTTTGAGGAAGAGGGCTCCAACAGCAGCACGACGACGTGGTGGTGGTGAAGCTGCAGTACTCCGGCAGGGCTTCGCCAAGCTCTTACGGAGGAGGAGAGGTGTTGGGGAGGGGAGGGGCTGCGCCTTGGATGTTGTGTGCAGCCCTCCCCTTGCCCCTCTATTTATAGGGGAAGGAGGAAGGGGGCCGACCCCCTCTAGATGAGATCTAGAGGGGGGGGCAAGGGGAGGGGGCTTGCCCCCCAAGCAAGGGGGGCGCCCCCTTTAGGGTTCCCCCAACCCTAGGCGCATGGGCCCAAGGGGGGGGGGTGCGGCCAGCCCATGTAGGGCTGGTTCCCTTTCCTCTACAGCCCATTAGGCCCTCCGAGAGAGGTGGCCCCTCCCGATGGACCCCCAGAACCCCTCCGGTGGCCCCGGTACAATACCGATATGTCCCCAAACCTTTCCGGTGACCGTATGACAACTTCCTACATATAAATCTTCACCTCCGGACCATTTCGGAACTCCTCGTGATGTCCGGGATCTCATCCGGGACTCCGAACAACATTCAGTAATCACATACAAGTCTTCCTAACAACCCTAGCGTCACCGAACCTTAGAGCCGACCCTCACCGAAAGAGTTACATAGGTTGTGTGAAGATTACCTCACTTGCGACATTGCTTTCAATGCAGTTATGCCTCTAAGTCGTGCTTCAACACGTGGGAGATATAGCCTCATCGAGGGCATTACAAGTTGGTATCAGAGCCGACCCTCGCGGTTACACGGATGGTTGCGGACAGGTGCGTGGTCATGTTGTTCATGACGTTTGTGACCCGTCGTGGCACACGGCATGGCACATGTACTGGACTGGAAGCACGGACGTATGTGCCAAGAGGGAACGTTCCTGTGGCCCGACGAGGACATCGGTTCCTCTGAGTGGGGGTGTATGTGATGGCCTGGCTTATTAGGGATGATAGACTACTCATATCAATAAGGAATTCCTTCTTTTCCAGTAGCCCATTCGGACAGAACTCCAAAGTTAAGCGTGCTCAGCTTGGAGTAGTGTCAGGATGGGTGACCGATCGGGAAGTTGCTCCCGGGTGCGCATGAGTGAGGACAAAGTGCGTAGAAAATACTAGTATTGATCTGTGGGGCCAGTCTAGATCCCGCCAGGAGTAACGACCACCAACGGGTGTGTCCGGGGCGTTACATATCATGCTTAGTGTTTGCATGTGTGCCTGATTCCAAGCGGCACCAAAGGAATCGCATCACTTAGCTGTGAAGCGAATTCTTCGATATTTGGTTTACACCCCAACACTAGGATTATGGTATCCAAAGGGCTCAGAGTTTGATCTAGTTGGATTCTCGGATGCTGATTATGCGGGTGACAAGGTGGATCGCAAGTCTACATCAGGCACATGTCACTTTCTGGGACGATCACTTGTGTGTTGGTCTTCAAAGAAGCAGAACTGTGTATCTCTCTCCACTGCTGAATCTGAATACATTGCTGTTGGATCTTGCTGCGCTCAGCTCCTATGGATGAAGCAAACACTCATAGGCTATGGCATTCATCTGAAGCAAGTGCCACTCTACCGCGACAATGAAAGCGCCATCAAGATCGCCAACAACCCAGTTTAGCACTCGAAGGCAAAGCACATTCAGATCCGTCACCACTTTCTCAGAGATCATGTCATGAAGGAAGATATTGATATCATTCACGTCAGCACTGAAGAGCAACTGGCAGATACCTTCACAAAGCCCTTGGATGAGAAAAGGTTTTGCAAGTTACGATGTGAGCTAAATATCTTGGAATCCTCAAATGTCCTGTGATCATGCACACATCCTAACACTTATGCATGTTGATGACTTAGATGTGCAAACACACGAAGTAACGTATATCTTCAACTAATAAAGACTTACACTCTAAGTGTGAATACATTAACGCAGAATTTGACTTCGGAGCGCCATGATAATTGTGCGCCGTGTCTGGGTCTAATACTTCCTATACGGCGGGTAACTCCACCACCAATTTTTTGTTTAGAATACTTTCTGTTGGCGTTACATTTGCAAAGTCTTTGCATTTGGTTTGTCTTCAATGTTAACATGGCTTCATGTTTATCTTCAACATATTGATTTGGTTTCTGTCCTCTACAGCATTCACTTATAGCTATGTCTTCTAGTTGAATCTTTTGAACTAAGTGAATGTGATCGGACCCTAACCTTTCTATGCTCCCGTCTCAAATCTATCTATCTAAATCATATGCATTCTATTGAAACTGTCGAATGTCTTCTCTGCGTCCTTGTCAGCAGAAGATACAGAGACAAACATTAATTTGTTTTCAATGCTCAATCCTTTTTACCTGAAACCCGGAGAAGAGGGAACGACCACCCGACAATCCAGGCATACGTGGGAACATGGAACAACCTCCAATGTGTTGCATGATCGCCATGTGTCCTTCAGATGTGAACCGCCAGGGGCACCTGCGTAATAACGCTGTGCCGTCCATGTCCCTATAAATACACGCCTCACCCCAGTCATTATCTCTTCTTCCACTTCTATCTCTCGCACAAACCCTAGCGCCACCGCTAGCCCTCGATGACGCCGGCGACGAAGCGCTTAGTTGCCGCAACCTCACCGACGCCGTCCTCACGCCGGCCGCAGACATCGTCTTCTCCGTCGTCGCCGTAGGTGTCCTCCGTCGACAAGTTAGGGCATGGAAGATTGAACTGCTCGGCCTCATCTCCTACTCCGTCTAGCAGTTCATCGAGTGGTAAATAAACACTCTTTTTACAGTCTTTTTGATCCGATAGATTCATCCTTTTCAACCACAAGTGGTTTCTGTTGCTACGAAGTTGGATCTATCCTGTTCTGCATCTCATAGCATGCCTAGTATGTTCACTTATGCTTCACAAAGTAGTTAGATTCCTCACTTGTACTTATTCATGGATTCGTACAAATCTGGAACCAAGTCTCTACATATGAGTGAATGTCTTCGCACTATGAGGTCAATGTCTTCTAAACTGATTTATCTTCAAAATCTTCTAAGAATGCATATGACCTCTTCCCCTTCCCTCACATCTCTAATGTTGTCACAGGTACATGTCCGTGGGAGAATCCCTTGGTTCTCATAGTCTGCATTCATTTGCAGAGTTCTTACAACATCACACAAATTCTCCTGAAGCCAGTTCCTGTCTGGCCAGTAGACGGAAGACTTTGACAATATTGAAGCCTTTCAATCTAAACTTCATGGCAAAAGAGAAATCAGCAAGGAAGGGTGGCAGACAACGCCGTGGGGGTACATCAATGGACCTGCCCGAAGATCTCTATGAACTATACAAAACTGACCTCGAAGAAAGCTATGGTCAGCGCAAGACACGAATCCAATGGATTCGAAGATACTGGGCCGAGAAATGGTTCAAGTACAGATTCGTCACCAAGGAGTATGCTGAAAAGAATGCTCTCTCGCGTCCTTGGGGAGATATTCTCTATAAAAGTCTTCAACCCAAGACCAGAACTGAAGCCATTGCTCAAGGATTTTATCCTTGCATGGTCCTAGGGCCACAGCCTACTGATGCCGACCCATCGTCATTGCTATGGTGTCGAGATGACAATCTGTTCAAGCGCAACTATCAGTCTGCAAAGAACTCAGCCAAGGAAAACAGGAAGTCTTTGGGATTAGACTTCAACCCAGGCCCCTCTGTGCCACGTGCTGATGGCACACACGAAGCTGAACCCAATCTTGTTGGGCCCTTCTACAACCTAGAAGGTCTCATCACTCACATTCAGGTTCAAGGGGCAGCCGTGGACCACTCTGCAGATGACGCTGATTCTGACGAAGCGCCTGCACCACCGAAGCCTGTGAAGCAAAATGAACCAAAGGCTTCAAAGCCCTCCTCAGCACCAAAGGTCTCACGGGCGAAGCCTCTGGCCACTGCACCTCCTGAAGCCAGTGTGCAATCTGAAGATCTCTCTCGCATCTCCAAGTCTGACAAGTTGAAAAAGCCCATGCAACCAACTGGTCAAGCATTGACCCCTGCTGCTGTCTTGAGAAACGAGAATGACGCCATTGATCTGTCTAGCGATGACGATCTTGGCGATGACGCTCTTGAGCAATTGATAAAGAGCAAGCAAGAGGCGGAAATCTTCAATGATCTTCCCCTCTTTGATGTGGAGATTCTGTACAAGTTTATTGATGAGTGGTTTGACAACCCAGACCTCAGTTTTGATGATCTTCAGCTCCCAATTGGCCTCAACGTCTCCTTCCATGGAGCCATTGCTCTTGAGCTGACTCTTGCCCAGAAGATTGTTGAACTGAAGCACAAGATTGACTATGAAAAGGCTCAGTTCAAGAAGCACATGGCCACGCTCAATGTTGAAGACATTCAAAACTTCAAGGTCATGATGCATGAGCTCAAGGAGGCATTCCACAAGAAACGAGAAGAAGCAAAAGGTTCTCGTGAGCGCATGAAGAATCTTGCTGCCAAATGTGTTCAAGGATATGCTACCTCTTGAGCACTGCGTTGGATTTTCCCGAAGAGGAAGGGATGATGCAGCAAAGTAGCGTAAGTATTTCCCTCAGTTTTTGAGAACCAAGGTATCAATCCAGTAGGAGGCTACGCTCGAGTCCCTCGTACCTACATAAAAATAATAGCTCAACGCAACCAACGCGCTTAGGGGTTGTCAATACCTTCACGGTCACTTACGAAAGTGAGATCTGATAGAGATAATAAATAATATTTTTGGTATTTTTGGCATAGAGATGCAAAGTAAATAAAGTAAAAGTAAAGTAAAAGCAAAGCAATAATAAAGTGATGGAGATTGATATGATGAGAAGGAGACCCGGGGGCCATAGGTTTCACTAGTGGCTTCTCTCAAGAGCATAAGTATTCTACGGTGGGTGAACAAATTACTATTGAGCAATTGACAGAATTGAGCATAGTTTGGAGATATCTAGGTATGATCATGTATATAGGCATCACGTCCGAGACAAGTAGACCGAAACGATTCTACATCTACTACTATTACTCCACTCATCGACCGCTATCCAGCATGCATCTAGAGTATTAACTTAAAAACAGAGTAATGCCTTAAGCAAGATGACATGATGTAGAGGGATAGTTTCATGCAATATGATAAAAACCCCATCTTGTTATCCTTGATGGCAACGATACAATACGTGCCTTGCTGCCCCTTCTGTCACTAGGAAAGGACACCGCAAGATCGAACCCAAAGCTAAGCACTTCTCCCATGGCAAGAACAACCAATCTAGTAGGCCAAACCAAACTGATAATTCGAAGAGACTTGCAAAGATAACCAATCATACATAAAAGAATTCAGAGAAGATTCAAATATTATTCATAGATAGACTTGATCATAAACCCACAATTCATCGGTCTCAACAAACACACCACAAAAAGAAGATTACATCGAATAGATCTCCACGAGAGAGGGGGAGAACATTGTATTGAGATCCAAAAAGAGAGAAGAAGCCATCTAGCTACTAGCTATGGACCCGTAGGTCTAAAGTAAACTACTCACACTTCATCGGAGAGGCTTGGATGATGATGTAGAAGCCCTCCGTGATCAATGCCCCCTCCGGTGGAGCTCCGGAACAGGCCCCAAGATGGGATCTCGTGGATACAGAAAGTTGCGGCGGTGGAATTAGGTTTTTGGCTCCGTATCTGATCGTTTGGGGGTACGTGGGTATATATAGGAGGAAGAAGTACGTCGGTGGAGCTTCGAGGGGCCCACGAGGCAGGGGGGCGCGCCCTAGGGGGGGGCGCCCTCCACCCTCGTGACCACCTCGTGGCTTTCTTGACGGAGGGTCCAAGTCTCTGGATCTTATCTGATGAGAAAATCACGTTTCCGAAGGTTTCATTCCATTTGGACTCCGTTTGATATTCCTTTTCTTCGAAACCCTAAAATAGGCAAAAAACAGCAATTCTGGGCTGGGCCTCCGGTGAATAGGTTAGTCCCAAAAATATTATAAAAGTGGATAATAAAGCCCAATATAGTCCAAAACAGTAGATAATATAGCATGGAGAAATCAAAAATTATAGATACGTTGGAGACGTATCAAGCATCCCCAAGCTTAATTCCAGCTCGTCCTCGAGTAGGTAAATGATAAAAACAGAATTTTTGATGCGGAGTGCTACTTGGCATAATTTCAATGTAAATCATCTTAATTGTGGTACGAATATTCAGATTCAAAAGATTCAAGACAAGAGTTCATGTTGACATAAAAATAATAATACTTCAAGCATACTAACAAAGCAATTATGTCTTCTCAAAATATCATGGCCAAAGAAAGCTATCCCTACAAAATCATATAGTCTGGCTATGCTCTATCTTCACCACACAAAGTATTTAAATCATGCACAACCCCGATGACAAGCCAAGCAATTGTTTCATACTTTTGACATTTTCAAAACTTTTTCGATCTTCACACAATAAACGAGCGTGAGCCATGGATATAGCACTATAGGTGGAATAGAATGGTGGTTGTGGAGAAGACAAAAAGGGAGAAGATAGTCTCACATCAACTAGGCGTATCAACGGGCTATGGAGATGCCCATCAATATATATCAATGTGAGTGAGTAGGGATTGCCATGCAACGGATGCACTAGAGCTATAAGTATATGTGAAAGCTCAAAATAAACTAAGTGGGTGTGCATCCAACTCGCTTGATCACGAAGACCTAGGGCATTTTGAGGAAGCCCATTATTGGAATATACAAGCCGAGTTCTATAATGAAAAATTCCCACTAGTATATGAAAGTGACATAATGAGAGACTCTCTATCATGAAGATCATGGTGCTACTTTGAAGCACAAGTGTGGTAAAAGGATAGTAACATTGTACCTTCTCTCTTTTTCTCTCATTTTTTTATTTGGGCCTTTCTCTTTTTTTATGGCCTCTTTTTATATTTTTTTTCGTCCAGAGTCTCATCCCGACTTGTGGGGGAATCATAGTCTCCATCATCCTTTCCTCACTTGGGAAAATGCTCTAAAAATGATGATCATCACACTTTTATTTTTCTTACAACTCAACAATTACAACTCGATACTTAGAACAAAATATGAATCTATATGAATGCCTCCGGCGGTGTACCGGGATATGCAATGAATCAAGAGTGACATGTATGAAAGAATTATGAATGGTGGCTTTGCCACAAATACAGTGTCAACTACATGATCATGCTAGCAATATGACAATGATGGAGCATGTCATAATGAACGGAACGGTGGAAAGTTGCATGGTAATATATCTCGGAATGGCTATGGAAATGCCATGATAGGTAGGTATGGTGGCTGTTTTGAGGAAGGTATTTGGTGGGTGTATGATACCGGCGAAAAGTGCGCGGTATTAGAGAGGCTAGCAATGGTGGAAGGAAGGAAAGTGCGTATAATCCATGGACTCAACATTAGTCATAAAGAACTCATATACTTATTGCAAAAATCTAGAAGTTATCAAAGCAAAGTATTACGCGCATGCTCCTAGGGGGATAGATTGGTAGGAAAAGACCATCGCTCATCCCCGACCGCCACTCATAAGGAAGACAATCAATAAATAAATCATTCTCCGACTTCATCACATAACGGTTCACCATACGTGCATGCTACGGGAATCACAAACTTTAACACAAGCATTTCTCAAATTCACAACTACTCAACTAGCATGACTCTAATATCACCATCCTCATATCTCAAAACAATTATCAAGCATCAATTTCTTCTTAGTATTCAACGCACTCAAAAGAAAGTTTTACAAATCTTGAATACCAAGCATATTATTATTAAGAAAATTACCATGTTATTAAGACTCTCAAAATAATCTAAGTGAATTATGAGAGATCAATATTTTCTATAAAACAAATCCACCACCGTGCTCTAAAAGATATAAGTGAAGCACTAGAGCAAAATTATATAACTCAAAAGATAGAAGTGAAGCACAAAGAGTATTCTATCAAATTCCAAATTATGTGTGGCTCTCTGAAAAGGTTTGTACAGCAAGGATGATTGTGGTAAACTAAAAAGCAAAGACTCAAATCATAAAAGACGCTCCAAGCAAAACACATATCATGTGGTGAATAAAAATATAGCTCCAAGTAAAGTTACCGATAGAAGTAGACGAAAGAGGGGATGCCTTCCGGGGCATTCCCAAGCTTTGGCTTTTAGGTGTCCTTAGATTATCTTGGGGGTTCCATGGGCATCCCCAATCTTAGGCTCTTGCCACTCCTTGTTCCATAATCCATCAAATCTTTACCCAAAACATGAAAACTTCACAACACAAAACTTAAAGAAGAAAATCTCGTGAGCTCCGTTAGCGAAAGAAAACAAAAGAACACTTCAAGGTACTGTAATTAACTCATTATTTATTTATATTGGTTTTAAACCTACTGTATTCCAACTTCTCTATGGTTTATAAACTATTTTACTAGCCATAGATTCATCAAAATAAGCAAACAACACACGAAAAACAGAATCTGTCAAAAACAGAACAGTCTGTAGTAATCTGTAGCTAGCGCAAGATCTGGAACCCCAAAAATTCTAAAATAAATTGCTGGACATGAGGAATTTATCTATTAGTCATCTTCAAAAATAATTAACTAAATATCACTCTCCAAATAAAAATGACAGTAGTTCTCGTGAGTGCTAAAGTTTCTGTTTTTTACAGCAAGTTCAACAAGACTTTCCCCAAGTCTTCCCAACGGTTCTACTTGGCACAAACACTAACTAAACACAAAAAACACAACCAAAACAGAGGCTAAATAATTTATTTATTACTAAACAGGAGAAAAAAATTAATGAATAAAAATAAAATTGGGTTGCATCCCAACAAGCGCTATCGTTTAACGCCCCTAGCTAGGCATAACAAGCAAAAATAGATCTAGGTATTGCCATCTTTGGTAGGCAATCCATAAGTGGTTCTCATGATAGATTCATATGGTAATTTTATTTTCTTTCTAGGAAAGTGTTCCATGCCCTTTTTAATGGAAATTGGAATCTAATATTCCCTTCCTTCATATCAATAATTGCACCAACCGTTCTAAGGAAAGGTCTACCAAGAATAATAGGGCAAGAAGGATTGCAATCTATATCAAGAACGATAAAATCTACTGGCACATAATTCCTATTTGCAACAATAAGAACATCATTAATTCTTCCCATAGGTTTCTTAATAGTGTAATCCGCAAGATGCAAGTTTAGAGAGCAATCATCAAAATCACGGAAATCTAGTAAATCACACAAAGTTTTGGGAATAGTAGAGACACTAGCACCCAAATCACACAAAGCATAAAACTCATAATTTTTTAATTTTAATTTTAGTAGTTGGTTACCACTCATCATAAAGTTTTCTAGGGATAGAAACTTCAAATTCAAGTTTTTCTTCATAAGATTGCATCAAGGCATCAACGATATGTTTAGTAAACGCTTTATTTTTACTATAAGCGTGAGGAGATTTTAGCACGGATTGCAACAAGGAAATACAATAAACCAAAGAGCAATTTTCATAGTTAAATTCCTTGAAATCCATAATAGTGGGTTTAGCAACATCTAGGGTTTTAATTTCTTCAATCCCACTTTTATCAAATTTAGCATCAAGATCAACAAATTCCGAATTCTTAGAACGCCTTCTAGGTAAAGGTGGATCATATTCAGTCCCATCATTATCAAGATTAATATTGCAAAACAAAGATTTAATAGGGGACACATCAATAACTTTTAGATCTTCATCATTATTTTCATAGGAACTAGAAGAACACGCTTTAATAAAGGCACTTTCTTAGCACGCATCCTAGCGGTTATTTCTTTGCACTCGTCAGTGGAAATTCTCATGGCTTTGAGAGACTCATTGATATCATGCTTAGGTGGAATAAATCTAAGTTTCAAAGAATCAACATCAAGAGCAATTCTATCAACGTTCCTAGCCAAATCATCAATCTTAAGCAATTTTTCTTCAATCCTAGCATTAAAATTCTTTTGTGAAGAAATAAATTCTTTAATATTAGATTCAAATCAGAGGACATCTTATTATAATTTCCATAAGAATTGTTGTAGGAATTACCATAATTATTAGAGGGATTACTAGGATAAGGCCTAGGATTGAAATTTCCTCTATACGCGTTGTTACCAAAATTGTTCCTACCAACAAAATTCACATCCATAGATTCATTATTATTCTCAATCAAAGTAGACAAGGGCACATCATTAGGATCAGAAGAAACACTCTTATTAGCAAATAATTTCATAAGTTCATCCATCTTTCCACTCAAAACATTAATTTCTTCTATCGCATCCACCTTTTTAGTAGATCTTTCAGTATGCCATTGAGAATAATTAATCATAATATTATCTAGGAGTTTAATAGCTTATCCTAAAGTGATTTCCATAAAAGTGCCTCCCGCGGCCGAATCTAAAATATTTCTAGAAGCAAAATTCAATCCGGCATAAAAATTCTGAACAATCATCCACAAATTTAAACCATGAGTAGGGCAATTACGTATCATTAATTTCATTATCTCCCAAGCTTGTGCAACATGTTCATGATCAAGTTGTTTAAAATTCATAATATCGTTTCTAAGAGAGATGATCTTAGCAGGAGGAAAATACTTAGAGATAAAAGCATCTTTGCACTTGTTCCATGAATCAATACTATTTTTAGGCAAAGACGAAAACCAAGCTTTAGCACGATCTCTAAGCGAAAAAGGAAATAGCTTCAATTTAACAATATCATTATCGACATCTTTATTCTTTTGCATGTCACACAAATCAACGAAGCTATTAAGATGGGTAGCGGCATCTTCACTGGGAAGGCCGGAGAACGGATCTTTCATGACAAGATTCAACAAAGCAGCATTAATTTACAAGATTCAGCATCGGTAAGAGGAGCAATCGGAGTGCTAAGGAAATCATTGTTGTTGGTATTGGTGAAGTCACACAATTTAGTATTATCTTGAGCCATCGCGACAAACAAGCAAACTAACACACAAGCAAACAAAAAGCAAACGGGCAACGAGAGGCAAATAGAGAGAGAGGGGGAGGATAGAGAGAGAGAGGGCGAATAAAACGGCAAGGGTGAAGTGGGGGAGAGGAAAACGAGAGGCAAATGGAAAATAATGTAATGCGGGAGATAGGGATTGTGATGGGTACTTGGTATGTTGACTTTTGCGCAGACTCCCCAGGAATGGCGCCAGAAATTCTTCTTGCTACCTCTTGAGCACTGCGTTGGATTTCCCCGAAGAGGAAGGGATGATGCATCAAAGTAGCGTAAGTATTTCCCTCAGTTTTTGAGAACCAAGGTATCAATCCAGTAGGAGGCTACGCTCAAGTCCCTCGTACCTACACAAAAACAATAGCTCAACGCAACCAACGCGCTTAGGGGTTGTCAATCCCTTCACGGTCACTTACGAAAGTGAGATATGATAGAGATAATAAATAATATTTTTGGTATTTTTGGTATAGAGATGCAAAGTAAATAAAGTAAAAGTAAAGTAAAAGCAAAGCAATAATAAAGTGATGGAGATTGATATGATGAGAAAGAGACCCGGGGGCCATAGGTTTCACTAGTGGCTTCTCTCAAGAGCATAAGTATTCTACGGTGGGTGAACAAATTACTGTTGAGCAATTGACAGAATTGAGCATAGTTATGAGAATATCTAGGTATGATCATGTATATAGGCATCACGTCCGAGACAAGTAGACTGAAATGATTCTACATCTACTACTATTACTCCACTCATCGACCGCTATCCAGCATGCATCTAGAGTATTAAGTTAAAAATAGAGTAACGCCTTAAGCAAGATGACATGATGTAGAGGGATAGTTTCATGCAATATGATAAAAACCCCATCTTGTTATCCTCGATGGCAACGATACAATACGTGCCTTGCTGCCCCTTCTGTCACTGGGAAAGGACACCGCAAGATCGAACCCAAAGCTAAGCACTTCTCCCATGGCAAGAACAACCAATCTAGTAGGCCAAATCAAACTGATAATTCGAAGAGACTTGCAAAGATAACCAATCATACATAAAAGAATTCAGAGAAGATTCAAATATTATTCATAGATAGACTTGATCATAAGCCCACAATTCATCGGTCTCAACAAACACACCGCAAAAAGAAGATTACATCGAATAGATCTCCACCAGAGAGGGGGAGAACATTGTATTGAGATCCAAAAAGAGAGAAGAAGCCATCTAGCTACTAGCTATGGACCCGTAGGTCTAAAGTAAACTACTCACACTTCATCGGAGAGGCTTGGATGATGATGTAGAAGCCCTCCGTGATCGATGCCCCCTCCGGCGGAGCTCCGGAACAGGCCCCAAGATGGGATCTCGTGGATACAGAAAGTTGCGGCGGTGGAATTAGGTTTTTGGCTCCGTATCTGATCATTTGGGGGTACGTGGGTATATATAGGAGGAAGAAGTACGTCGGTGGAGCTTCGAGGGGCCCACGAGGCAGGGGGGCGCGCCCTAGGGGGGGCGCCCTCCACCCTCGTGACCACCTCATGGCTTTCTTGACGGAGGGTCCAAGTCTCCTGGATCTTATTTGATGAGAAAATCACGTTTCCGAAGGTTTCGTTCCGTTTGGACTCCGTTTGATATTCCTTTTCTTCGAAACCCTAAAACAGGCAAAAAACAACAATTCTGGGCTGGGCCTCCGGTTAATAGGTTAGTCCCAAAAATATTATAAAAGTGGATAGTAAAGCCCAATATAGTCCAAAACAGTAGATAATATAGCATGGAGCAATCAAAAATTATAGATACGTTGGAGACGTATCAGGCTACAATGAAGCTGAAAAGCGCAAGGCTTTGGGGCGACCAAGCATCGACCCCAGAATGGCTGCCAAGAAGAAGAAGAAGCCAGCTGTGGCCGAACCAGAAGCATCCAGGCAGGAAGAACCTCGCATTGTCTTCCCGACCAGTATGACAGGCTCGAAGCCTAAGGTCCCCACAGTGGCTTCGGAGTTCAAGAAAACTAGAGCAGCTGAAGCCAAAGCCAGAAAGTGCAAGACCAAAGCCACCACTGATGATGCTCCACCAACCAAGAAAAGAAAAACAAAGAAGAGAGACTGGGCTGCTTCCACAGAGCCCCTTGTTGTCAAGCCAATTTCTGTTGCTCGTCCTTCCTCTGCACATCAAGAACGTCGCTTGGTAGTTCATGAGCCTGCTTCCACAGAGGCTCCTAAATCTGAAGAGAATCCAGCTGTTGACCCCACCGCAGCTGAAGACATTGGTCATCAAGACAATGTTGAAGATGATGAAGTCCTTCCTCAGTTCGAGCACAATTTGGTATCAACGCCTGTTCTCACGAACAACGAACTCATCAGCATTGGTCGCCCATTGACGCCAATTGCTCAAGATGACTCATGGGCTGATCACCCTCAAGAATCCCCTCATGATGAAGAAACACCAGTTACTCCCCCACCACAGGTCACCACTCCGGTGATTGAAAATGAGGACTTTGAGGCCCAACCAACTCCATCTCCACAGGCGTTGCCAGTGTTTCACAGGCTTCGCAAAGGACCAACGCCACATGTCACATTGTCAAGTGTTCCAGAAGGAGAAGAGCGCCAATCTGTTTCACGCGAAGTCTTTTCTGAAGCCTCTCCTACTGCGAACATCCTTGAATTTGAAGCCAAAACGGCTGAAGATATTCCGGCTGCATCAGCCGATGACCAAGAAGAACCAAGAGATGAAGAAAGAGTTGCTACACCCCCGTCCAACCCTGAAGTTGTTCTCGAGGAGAACATGTCTGACCCTCTAGCTCCTAAAGTGGAGGTTACCAATACTGAGGCTGCCACCAACACTGAAGACAATGACGTTGTCATGGCTGAAGCTAATGTGGCGCCTGAAGCTAATGTGGTGCCAGATGTCGCTGCACCTGATGCAAATCTGCAGCTTGAAGCCAATGCCTCTGCTCCTGTACCACCTCCCAGGACACACACCATCGAGCAAGCATATGATCGTGGTCAGCTTGTTACCGTCCGCTGGCCAATTCTGGTTTCTCCGCCTGCTCTCGGACCTCAATTTGCCTATCATGTGGAGCACATGCCTCAGGTCCAGAAGCCAAAGCCAAGGCTACCACGGTTCCCAGGTACTGCAATGTCACCAGGATCGTTTAATCTGAATGGGTTCAAGGCACACAACACATTCTTTGACAGTGACAAGAACCCCTACACAAGGCCAAGAATCTCCTCAGATCGATTCTGGAGTTATCAACAGCGAAGCTACTATTCTTGCATCTTGTACAATCAGGGGCGCATCTTCCCCCATATGCGTCTCAATTGTGAAGCCATTACTGGACTGCCATGCCTTAAAGAAGCCCTTGACTGCTTCCGTGATGCGGGTCTGCTCAACTTTGTGACTTCCAAGGAACACTGGAATGAAGAACTTCTGCTTCAATTCTATGCTACCCTCCACATTCGTGGATACAACAGGGATCCGAAGACCTGGATCCTTGAGTGGATGACGGGCGATGTCCATCATGAAGCTAAAGCCCAAGACATCATTGAGCTTACAACCCTGCCCACTCCTGGCGAATATTATTGAAAGTGCGTTATATCGACTAGAGGGGGGGTGAATAGGCGATTTTTATGAAAGTCTTCAAAACGTGGAAGTTATGAAGACAAACGATAGAAATAAACCTATTACCCTGCAGCGGAAGGTAGACTACACTAGGCAAGCCATAGTCAAGTATTCAATAGAGTGAAAGCACAATGACTAATAGCAGCAATGTAGTAAGGATCAGGTAGGAAGATATTATGAAGCCAAACAGAACAGGCAGTCACTCAGTGAAGATAAAAGATAGTGCAATCATACAATGACTTCACAAGGAGTAACAGTACGTAAAGAGAAGGGGAGGATGAAACCAGTGACTCGTTGAAGACAATGATGTGTTGGACCAGTTCCAGTTGCTGTGACAACTGTACGTCTGGTTAGGGCGGCTAGGTATTTAAACCTAAGGACACACAGTCCCGGACACCCAGTCCTGAACACGCAGCTCAGGACACCCAGTCCTCACCGTATTCCCCTTGAGCTAAGGTCACACAGACCTTTCCCAATCACTCTGGTAAGTCTTCAAGGTAGACTCCCAAACCTTCACAGACTTCGTTCACCGGCAATCCACAATGTCTCTTGGATGCTCAGAACGCGACGCCTAACCGGCTGGAGGATTCACAGTCCTCAAGTGTAATAAGTCTTCAGATCACACAGACAAGAAGACTTAAGTGATGTCTAATTCTCTTTGGCTCTGGGTGGTTAGGGCTTTATCCTCGCAAGGAATTCTCTCTCAAGGGCTTCGAGGTGGGTTGCTCTCAAACGACAAAAGCCGTACACTAACTCTGAGCAGCCAACCGTTTATGGTTGTAGGGGGTGGGCTATTTATAGCCACTAGGCAACCCGACCTGATTTGTCCGAAATGACCCTGGGTCACTAAGGAACTGACACGTGTTCCAACGGTCAGATTTCAAACTCACACGGCAACTTTACTTGGGCTACAAGCAAAGCTGACTTGTCCGACTCTGGACAAGATTCGCTCTCATAGTCTTCACTCGAAGACATAGGTTTTGGTTAAGCATCACTTCAGTCATTCTGACTGGTTCTCTTGGACCCCACTTAACAGTACGGTGGTTCCTATGACTCAACAAAGAAGAAGAAAAAGAACCACGAAAGATCTAAGTCTTCGAGCTCCATAGGCTTCATGCGATGTCTTCTCTTGTCATAGTCTTCAATGTGAATATCTTCATATACCACCTTTGACATCAATGTCTTCATACATTTTTAGGGGTCATCTCTGGTAGGAAAACCGAATCAATGAGGGACTTCTACCTGTGTTATCCTGCAATTCTCACAAACACATTAGTCCCTCAACTAGGTTTGTCGTCAATACTCCAAAACCAACTAGGGGTGGCACTAGATGCACTTACAATCTCCCCCTTTTTGGTGATTGATGACAAACTAGTTGAAGTTTTCAACGGGGAATATAATATGTGAAATTGTAAAGGATAAGGAATTGTCTTCATAAGTTGCAAGGGCTCCCCCTGAAGATGTGCATATAAGTAATTTGCTTTTGGAATGCAAATGCACATGGCAGGTTGTACTTGTGGAGATCCTCTTCAACTTATGATGACAACCCCCCCCCTACCCCCCACCTCCCCTCCCCTCATATGTTTCTTCCTCTGGGGGGTAATATAACCCCAATTTTTAATAAAACTAGTGGCGTGGGGTACGTGGGGATACCTGGCTGGGGGTGTGGCAGTTGGCGTGGTGAGAACTTGGCCCTCCAATTTTATATTGGGGGGGTGGGGCCTCTCTTAATCCCTTTCTCCATATCTTCCTACAGGAACCCATATAGAGTTTTTTCTTAAATATCGGGTTTTTATGACTGAAAGCCCTCCATTTTTCTAAAAATAACCAACCTTCTATAAATTCTGACCGTATGTTCCCTCCTTTTCCGCTTTTTTTTTTGGTTTCTCATTAGCGGGTGTTTTACTCGTTCCAATCTTTTGCTCGGAAGGGGATTCAATCGTTTGGTATTCTCAAATTACCTAGTCATTTTCTTGTACGGAAAAACTCCTTACCGTTCCGTTAACACTTTTTCATTTTCCCGGCACCAAAAAAAAAAACTCAAATCTTATGTTGCAAAGGCCCTTAGTTGATGTGGATTTTTACCGGAAAGTGGGGCCCAATAAGTTAACTTCTGCCTGGGGACATTTTCGGGTATTGAAAGTCAGTTGAATGAACAAATTTCATCTTTAGCAGAAAGGCTCCCCTGAAGATGTGATTATGCTTTTGGAATGCAAATGCACATGGCAGGTTGTGCTTGTGGAGATCCTCTTCAACTTATGATGACAATCCACTATGCATGTGAAGGTATGTGAAGATAATGACATGCATAATGGAAAATGGACGTCTGCAAAATGATCTAAGTCGCGGAATTTATCGTCGCACATGCGGAATTTATCATCGCATCACAAAATGGCAAATAGGTAGCAGACGACCATCGAGTTTAAGTGTTACAACTCAAAGAACCAAATGTATCAAAACGAGAGTTGTAAACACGAGGAAAAATATGAAGCACCCGCCCATATGGACCCGCTTGAAGATTATTAAACTCATATGCTTCTCCCCCTTTTGTCAGTAAGGACCAAAAAGGTTTGAAGACATAGAGCCTCTACTCGTTCCCATGAAGAGTAGGTGAAGCAGCAGGGTCGTTGGTGGTGTTCGGCGGTGCAGAAGAGCTTGGAGCAGTGTCGAAGCGCGCTGAAGGAGGCGGCGGTGAAGTAGCATCGTCGTCATCCTCGACCACTCTGGCATTTACAGGTGCAGCAGAGGAAGAGAACTCAGAGTCTTCAAGAGATGGAGTTCGTCGCAGCACTGCCCTTCGAGGAGGTGTGGAGTCAAACTTGAAGCGCTCAGAGAAGCCATCCTCTTGAAGATCATCTTCAGAACACATCAGCGTCAGCCCTTTCCATGTGCGTCGAGAGGTTTCATGGGCAACAAAGGCATTCTTGGTGGCAAGATTGCGAATGCGATTAACATCCACCAAGAGGCTTTGCATTTGACGCTTCAGCCAGTCATGATGCCTATCCTGTTTCTGATGAAGAGCCACCAAGAAGCTCTCGGTCATTGAGAACACGAGTGCGCTTCTTGGGTCGTTGGGCAATGGTGCTATCAGTGGCTTCAGTGAGAGCAGGATGCGGTGCACGTGTAGTGCCAGCCAAAGGATACACACGAGTTACTGCTTCAACGCCTTCAATGTTCTGAGAAAAACTTTGATGCTCTGCATTCTGAAGACTTAGAGGTTCCTTGGCAGGCTCAGGATAGATGGCTTCAATAGACATATCCACATCAGGCAGAAAAATCCGATGATTGCGAGCAGATGGCTGATATGAGATAGCGGAGTGAAGTTTGATCAGCCGCATTACCCATGGGGCGTAGAACTTCAAGCCAAACAGATCAGAGCCTGATGCAGCAAGTTGGCGAATGAAGAAGTCCTGTGCATTGAAGCATTTGCCATGAAGAATATAGAAGACCAAAGTCTTCATTGCACCTTCCAGCTTGGCATGTGGAGAGTGCCCTTTGATGGGCCAGAGAGTTCGCCTTATGATGTGATAAATAGTCCTTGGCAGATACTCTAGGTCTTCAACAAAGAACTCTTTGGGATATGCAGCATCTTGGGGAATGGCTTCATCATACTGAGCATCTGACTCATGTTAGGTTCAGGCTTCTGAAAGATGCTCTCCACAGCTTCACTGTGAAGTTGACAGCCAGATTCGTAGAGATCGCCGGGAGTGGGTAGACCAGTGAGCTCAATGATGTCAAAGGCTTTGGCTTCGTGATGAACGTTTCCTGTCATCCACTCCAGGACCCAAGTCTTCGGATCTCTGTTATACCCGCGGATGTGAAGTGTGGCATAGAATTGGAGCAGCAACTCTTCATTCCAATGCTCTTGGTCAGTGACGAACGGCAGCAATCCAACCTCTTTGAAGCAATCCAGAGCTTCTTCCAGACAGGGCAGACCAGCTATTGCTTCAATGTCAAGACGCTTGTGTGGGAAGATGCGACCTTGATTGTATAGAATGCAGGAGTAATAGCTTCGCTGCGGATAGCTCCAGAACCGATCAGATGATATTCTTTCCCTTGAGTAGGGGTTCCTGGAGCTATTGAAGAATGTGTTGTCTGCTCTGAAGCCATTGATATTGAAGGATCCAGGTGCTGATGCAGGACCTGGGAACCTGGGCAATCTTGGGATTGGCTTCTGTACCTGAGGCCTGTGCTCAACATGATAGTCGAACTGAGGACCGGCAGCAGGCGCAGGAACAGAAGCAGTGGGATCAGTGGCTTCGCTGACTTCTGGTGCTTTTGTTGGTGAGGGCTCCACATTAGCTTCAGCCATGACAGCGTCAGTGGCTTCATTGGTGTTGGTGGTGGCAGCCTCAAGATTTTCAACCTCCACTTGACGAGCTGGAGGGTCGGTCACAATCACGTTCTCCTCAAGAACAGCTTCTTGGTGGGATGGGGGAGTAGCAGCTTGTGGGGACTTCTTCTTCATCGGCTGATGCAGCTGGAATGTCTTCAGCAGTTTTTTCAGACGCAGAGACTTGAGGCCTTGGACCTTTGCGAAGCCTGCGCAACGTGACGACGCCTGTGTGAGTTGTGTTGGCTGGGCCTCAAAGTCTTCTTCCTCTTGTGGGCGATCAGCCCATGGAAGCATCCTGAGCAATTGGCGTCAGAGGACGACCAATGCTGATGAGTTCACTGTGCTCGGGCTGAGGAAGGACTGCACCATCTTCTACATGGTCATGGTGACCAATGTCGTCAGCAGCGATGGGATCAGCTGCTGGAAAGTCTTCAGCTTCATGAGCCTCTGTGAAAGCAGGCTCATGGATTGTCAGTTGGCGTTCAGCGTCAGGACGAACCATGGAAATCGGTTCAACAATCAAAGGCTCTGTGGGAGCAGCCCGTTCTTTCTTGGTCTTCCTATTCTTCTTGGAGGGAGCAGCAGCAGAGGCTTCAGGATGTTTCCTCTTTCTGGCTTCAGCCTCAGCAGTCCTCGTCTTCTTCAATTCTGAAGCGGTTGACCTGGCCTTTGGCTTCGAGCCAGTCATGCTAGTTGGGAAGACAACGGGATCTGCTTCCTACCTTGGTGCATCGGGTTCGGCCATAGCGGGCTTCTTCTTCTTCTTTGCAGCCATCCTGGGGTCGATGCCAGGACGCCCAAGGGCCTTGCGCTTCTCAGCCTCATTGTAGGCTTGCACACACCTGTTAGCTAGGCTCTTCATGCGCTCACGAGAACCTTGAGCTTCTTGACGCTTCTTGAGAAAGGCTTCTTTAAGCTCGTGCAGCATGAGCTTGAAGTTCTTGACCTCTTGTACGCTGAGCTTGGCCATATGCTTCTCGAGCTGAGCTTTTTCATAGTCAATCTTTTGCTTCAGTTCGACGATGCGCTGAGCGAGAGCTAGCTCTGAAGCAATGGCGCCATGGAAGGCGACACTGAGGCCAATGGGTAGTTGCATATCTTCGAAGCTGATGTTTGGCGTGTCAAACCACTCATCAATGAAGTTGTGGATGATTGTTACATCAAAGAGAGGCAGATCATTGAAGATTTCTGCTTCTTCTTTGCTCTTGATGAGTTGCTCAAGAGCGTCATCTGCAAGATCTTCATCACTTGACAGATCAATGGCATCATTGCGCAGAATGGCAACATCTGTTAGCTCTTGGCCGGTGTGTGGCAGAGGCATCTTGACCTTCTGGGGCTTGGAGATGCGTGACAAATCTTCAGACTGCACACTGTCTTCAGGAGGTGCAGTTGCCAGTGGCTTCGCCCGTGAGATTTTTGGTGCAGAGGCCGACTTTGAAGCTTTTGGCTGCTTCAGCTTCTTTGGCTTCGGCGCTGCAGGCGCTTCATTTGATTCAGCGTCATCTGCAGGCTCATTCACGGCTGTCCCTTGAACCAGGATATGGGTGATGAGACCTTCAAGGTTGTAGAAAGGACCAATCACATTGGGTTCTGCATCGCGTGTGCCGTCAGCTCGGGGAGCAGAAGGACCAGGGTTGAAGTCTAGTCCCAATGACTTCTTGTTTTCCTTGGCCGATGCCTTTGCGTGCTGGAAGTTGCGCTTGAAGAGATTATCGTCACGACACCATAGCAATGATGATGGGTCGGCATCTTCAGGCTGAGGTCCACGGACCATACAGGGATAGAAACCCTGAGCAATAGCTTCAGCTTTGGTCTTGGGTGGAAGGCCTCGGAAGAGAATATCACCCCAAGGACTTTTGATAGCACTCTTCTCAGCATATTCCTTGGTCACGAATCTGTATTTGTACCACTGTTCTGCCCAATATCTTTGAATCCACTGGATTCGGGTCTTGCGCTGATTATAATCCTCTTTAGGATCTGTCTTGTAAAGCTCAGAGAGGTCATCAGGCAAATCTCTTGATGTTCCCCCACGATGCTGTCTGCCTCCCTTCCTTGCAGATTTCTCTGTAGCCATGAAGTTTAACCTGAATGGCTTCAACACGTTCAAAGGCTTCGGAGGCTTTCGCTTGCTGGACAAACAGGAACTGGCTTCGAAAGAATTTATATGATGCTGTAAGAATTCTGCAAATGAATGCAGACTATGAGAACCAAGGGATTCTCCCACAGACATGTACCTGTGACAGCATTAAGGTGCGAGGGAAGGGGAAGAGGTCATATGCATTCTCAGAAGATTTTGAAGATAAATCAGTTTAGAAGACATTGACCTCATCGTGCGAAGACATTCACTCATGGATAAGGAGTTGGTTCCAGATTTGTACGAATCCACGGATCAGTACAAGTGAGGAATCTAACTACTTTGTGAAGCATAAGTGAATATACTAGGCATGTTATGAGATGCAGTATGAAAGAGATCCAACTTGTGTGAATAGAAACTGCTTGTGGTAGAAATTGATAAGGCTATAGGATCAAAGAGGCCGTAAAAAGGAGGTTTTATTTACCACACGAAGAACTGCTAGACAGAGTGGAAAAGGAGGCCGAGCAGTTCGATCGTCCGTGCCCTAACTTGGCGACGGAGGACACCTACGGCGACGGCGGAGAAGGCGATGTCCGCGGTCGGCGTGAAGATGGCGTCGGAGAGGTTGCGGCAGTGAAGTGCTTCGTCGCCGGCGTCGTCGAGGGCTAGCGGTGGCGCTAGGGTTCGTGCGAGAGTGGAAGAAGAGATAATGACTACTGTGAGGTGTGTATTTATAGGTACAGGGGCGGCACTGCGTTATTACACAGGTGCCCCTGGCGATTCGCATCTGAGGAACACGTGGCCATCATGTAGCATATTGGGGTTTGTTCCACATCCCACACACGCCTGGATTGTCGGGTGGTCGTTCCCACTTCTTCGGGTTTCAGGTGGAGGAATGAGCATTGAAAACAGACTTAATGGTTGTCTCTGTATCTTTTGCTGACAAGGACGCAGAGAAGACATTCGACAGTTTCAATAGAATGCATATGATTTGGAGAGATAGAGTTTGAGATAGAAAGCATAGAGATGTTAGGGTCCGATCACATTCACTTAGTTCAAAAGATTCAACAAGAAGACATAGCTATAAGTGAATGCTGTAGTGGACAGAACACTAGTGTATATATATATAATCAACATAGTGAAGATAATCATGAAGATGTGTTGAGATTGAAGCCAAACCAAATGTGAAGACATAGCAAATGTAACGCCATGAGTGAAACACTTCAAATAGAATATTTGGTGGTGGCGTTACCCACCGTATAGGAAGTATTAGACCCAGACACGGCGCACAATTATCGTGGCGCTCCGAAGTCAAATTCCACATTAATGTATTCACACTTAGAATGTATGTCTTCATTGATTGAAGATATACTTTACTTTGTGTGTTGCACATCTAAGTCATCAATATGCATAAGTGTTAGGATGTGTGCCTGATCACAGGACATTTGAGGATTCCAAGATATTTAGCTCACACCGTAACTTGCAAAATCTCTTCTCATCCAAGGGCTTGGTGAAGATATCTGCCAATTGCTCTTCAGTGTTGACGTGTATGATATCAATATCTTCCTTCACAACATGATCTCTGAGAAAGTGATGACGAATCTCAATGTGCTTTGTCTTCGAGTGCTGAACTGGGTTGTTGGCAATCTTGATGGCGCTTTCGTTATCGCAGTAGAGTGGCACTTGCTTCAGATGAATGCCATAGTCCTTGAGTGTTTGCTTCATCCACAGAAGCTGAGCGCAGCAAGATCCAGCAGCAATGTATTCAGATTCAGCAGTGGAGAGAGATACACAGTTCTGCTTCTTTGAAGACCAACATACAAGTGATCGTCCCAAAAAATGACATGTGCCTGATGTAGACTTGCGATCCACCTTGTCACCAGCATAATCAGCATCTGAGAATCCAACCAGATCAAACTCTGAGCCCTTTGGATACCATAATCCTAGAGTTGGGGTGTGAGCCAAATATCGAAGAATTCGCTTCACAGCTAAGTGATGCGACTCCTTTGGTGCCGCTTGGAATTGAGCACACATGCAAACACTAAGCATAATATCTGGCCTAGATGCACATAGATAAAGCAAAGAACCAATCATGGAGCGGTATACCTTTTGATCGAACTCTTTACCATTATCGTCGGGACCCAGATGATGCTTGGCTGGCATTGGCGTCGTGAAGCCTTTACAGTCTTGCATACCGAACTTCTTCAGACAATCTTTGAGATACTTCTCTTGAGATATGAAGATGCCGTTGCGTTGCTGTCGTATTTGGAGACCGAGGAAGAACTTCAGCTCTCCCATCATGGACATCTGATATTGCTCTTGCATCATATATCCAAACTCTTCACTGTACTTCTGATTGGTGCAGCCGAAGATAATGTCATCCACATATATTTGGCACACAAACAGTTCACCATCATATGTCTTCGTGAAGAGAGTGGGGTCTAGGGAACTAGGTATGAAGCCTTTGCTCTTCAGGAAGTATTTGAGTGTGTCATACCAGGCCCGAGGGGCTTGTTTGAGGCCATACAGTGCCTTGTTGAGCTTGTATACCATGTCAGGATGTTTTGGATCTTCAAAGCCAGGCGGTTGTGCAACATACACTTGTTCTTCAATCTTTCCATTGAGAAAGGCGCTCTTCACATCCATTTGATATAGAAGTATGTTGTGATGATTGGCATAGGCCAGCAGTATGCGTATGGCTTCAAGTCTAGCCACAGGAGCAAATGTTTCATCGAAGTCAATGCCTTCCACTTGAGTATATCCTTGAGCAACGAGACGAGCTTTGTTTTTGACAACTTGACCATGCTCATCTTGCTTGTTGCGGTATATCCATTTGGTGCCTATTATGTTGCGCTTCCGAGGATCAGGACGCTTAACCAGTTCCCATACATTATTCATCTCAAACTATTGAAGCTCTTCTTGCATAGCTTGAATCCATTCAGGTTCCATGAAGGCTTCTTCAACTTTCTTGGGTTTTGTTATTGAGACGAATGCGAAGTTCCCACAGAAATTTGCCAGCTGAGTTGCCCTTGATCGAGTGAGCGGACCGGGTGCATTGATGCTGTAAATTATTCTCTCAATTTGCACTTCATTGGCAACACGAGGATGTACAGGGCGAAGGTTTTGCTCTTGCTGATCATTGTCATTGTTAGTGGGATTGTCTTCAGGCTGAGTATTGTCTTCAGGTTGATCAGGTGCGGAGATGATAAGTTCCTCTTCAGGTTGAGCTTCAGAGGGTATGATTTCTCTGGTTCCCA
The DNA here is from genome assembly GCF_003073215.2 of Triticum urartu. NCBI lineage: Eukaryota > Viridiplantae > Streptophyta > Magnoliopsida > Poales > Poaceae > Triticum > Triticum urartu. The sequence continues at coordinate 55,188,303 of NC_053026.1, read as the reverse complement.
TAAGCTTGATTGATTTGCTAGATGGAACTTCATCTAGCATATTTGGAAGGTGCTCTCTTTGTGAACCGTTAGTCTCATCAAACCGCACATCCACTGTTTCAACCACTTTATAATGAAAGAGATTGAAGACTCTGTAGGAGTGCGAATCCTTTCCATATCCAAGCATAAAACCCTCATGTGCTTTTGGTGCAAATTTTGAAGTGTGATGTGGATCCTTGATCCAGCACCTGGCACCAAATACTCTGAAGTAACTGACATTTGGCTTCTTGCCAGTAAGGAGATCATAAGATGTCTTGTTCAGAAGCTTGTGAAGATAAACACGATTGATTGTATGGCATGCAGTATCAATGGCTTCAGGCTAGAATTTTCTTGGAGTCTTGTATTCATCAAGCATCATTCGGGCCATCTCAATGAGTGTTCTGTTCTTGCGTTCGACGACGCCATTCTGCTATGGGGTGTATGGGGCTGAGAATTCATGCGTCATGCCCAAGGTATCAAGATATGTATCAAGGCCAGTGTTCTTGAATTCAGTGCCATTGTCACTTCTAATGTGCTTTATCTTGGCGCCATAGTTGTTCATTGCTCGATTGGCTAAGCGTCTGAAGACATCCTGCACTTCAGTCTTGTATAGGATTATGTGCACCCAAGTATATCTAGAATAATCATCAACAATAACAAAGCCATAGAGGCAAGCAGTAGTAGTAAGAGTTGAGTAATGAGTGGGATCGAAAAGATCCATGTGGAGCAGTTCGAAGGGTCGAGTGGTTGTCATGATTGTCTTCGAGGCATGTTTGGCCCTCGTCATCTTCCCTGCTTCACAGGCACCGCATAAGTGATCTTTCTTGAACTTGATGCCCTCGATGCCTATGACATGCTTCTTCTTTGCAAGGGTGTGGAGGTTCCTCATGCCAGCATGCCCTAGCCTCCGATGCCAGAGCCAGCATTCTGAAGCCTTTGCTAGAAGACATACGGCAAGCTGTGGTCCTGCCGAAAAATCTACCACGTACAAATCATCTTTCCGATACCCTTCAAACACTAGAGACTTGTCAGATTCCATTAGTACAAGGCAGCGATATTTTCCAAATATTACGATCATGTTCCAATCGCAAAGCATTGAGACAGACATTAAGTTGAAGCCAAGGGATTCAACAAGCATGACTTTATCCATGTGTTGATCCTTTGAGATTGCAACTCTACCTAGACCCAATACCTTACTTTTACCAATGTCAGCAAATGTGATGTGACTCTTGTCGGATGGACGTAAGGTTGAGTCTATAAGAAGGCTTCTTTTGCCAGTCATGTGGTTGGTACACCCACTATCAATAATCCATTCTGAAGACGCTGGTGTCGTACCCTACAGTGCAGTTAGGGGGATAGGCTTCACGAAGAGAATTGTGAAGCAAAAACATTTGACGAACCAGTGGGTTATGAAAGCTTAGATCCAGTAGGACTGATAGGGAGAGTAGCAAGCGATTCAGGAACGAAGTACATAGTAAGACCATTCAGGCATTTGATCTTGCGCCCTACAAGATGTTTAAGGTCCCCAGCAATAGCGTCAGACGATTTTGGTTTTCTGCTAGAGACCTTTCCCTGCAAAAGAGAGTTAAGTTTTCTTAGCCACCCACATCTTCAAGGGTGGCTTAGAAGCAATAAGTCTAAGTGCAGCATCTGAGAACTTTGGCTTTGGAGCCCTAGCAAAAAGTCTTGCAGGCGGACAATAGTACTCATAAGAATAAGCAGAATAGTTCTTGGTCTTATGAACATGGCGGTTTGATGAACCGCGCTCATATTCATAGGCCTGAGTATGGTTTCCCTGCAAAACATTTGCGTTAGTGCGACTCGGGTGAGTCCTCTGTCTGTATGAAGCCTTTGGACCGTATGAAGCCTGTGGTCTGAGGTTTGTCTTCTTCACGTGTGGTGTCATGATGACATTCACAGGAAGATTCTCCAGACACTTTTTCAGAACCCAGATCTTCTTCATAGGCGGTCCATTCCTGCAATTAGTACCAATGTACCTGGCAAACACTTCACCATTCTGATTCTTAAACTGTTTATAGTTTGCATCAAAGGATTCATCAATGACAATGGGATTTGCACAAGAGAAGCTAGATAGATTGGATAGATCTGCTGAAGATTCCTTTGCAGCAACCCATGTGGTTTTGGGGTACTGCTCAGGTTTCCAGTAAGAGCCACCAGCATTCATTTTCCTTACGAACCCAACACCCTCTTTCCTCCGGTTTCGGTTCAAGATCTGCTTTTTGAGGACATCACATAGTGTCTGATGCCCTTTAAGACTTTTGTACATCCCTGTTTCAAGCAATGTCTTCAACCTAGCATTCTCATAAGCAATAGCAGTGGAATCCTCAGCAGAGGGGTTAGTTCCCACATCAACAGTTGAAGATATTGCAACAGTAGCAGCAGTAGAACATTCAGCAACAGTAGTAGCATTATCACGCTCAATGCATTTAAGACATGGTGGTTCAAATCCTTCCTGAGCGAAACTGATCTATTTGGCGTGAAGTGACTCATTTTCCTTTTGAAGATCTTCATGAGCCGCTCTCAATTTCTCAAGATCTTGCTTCCTTTGAAGATAATCATAGGAAAGCTTTTCATGAGTTGTTGAGAGCGTTTCATGACGATTTTCAAGTTCCTCATACTTAACGTGAAGATTTTTTATGTCTTTAATTAAGGACTCAGATCGAGTCATTTCAGCGCCTAACAGATCATCGCTTTTGTCTAACAGTTTTTGAATATGTTCCATGGCTTTCTGTTGTTCCGTTGCAATTTTAGCAAGTGTTTTGTAGCTGGGTTTTGAACCACAATCAGAGTCATCGTCACTAGATGTTCGATAGTGAGTAGTGCGTGTGTTTACCTTGGCACCGCGTGCCATGAAGCAGTAGGTAGGAGCGGAGTAGTCCTTGTCATTTGCATCGGTGTCGGTGATGAGGTCATTGTCTTCAGTGTTGAAGATGGACTTGGCAACGTATGCTGTAGCCAGACTTGCGATGCCAGAATCGGACTCCTCCTCAGACTCCACCTCCGCCTCCTCAGAAGCAGACTCCTCCTCTGAATCCATTTCCTTGCCAACAAATGAACGTGCCTTGCCAGATGAGCTCTTCTTGTGTGATGAAGACTTTGAAGAAGACTTTGAGTATTTCTTCTTCTTCTTGTCGTCAGAGTCATATTCCTTGCTCTTCTTCTTCTTTTTGTTCTCATTGTCCCACTGCGGACACTCAGAGATGAAGTGGCCAGGTTTCTTGCACTTGTGACATGTTTTCTTCTTGTAGTCATGAGCAGAAGCTTCATCATTCCTTGAGCTTGATCGGGAAGACTTTCTGAAGCCTTTCTTCTTGGTGAATTTTTGGAACTTCTTCACAAGCATAGCAAGTTCCCTTCCAATGTCTTCAGGATCATCAGAACTGCTGTCAGATTCTTCTTCAGATGAGGAGACAACTTTTGCCTTCAAGGCACGAGTTCGCCCATAGTTTGGACCGTAGATATCTCTTTTCTCAGAAAGCTGAAACTCATGTGTGTTGAGCCTCTCAAGTATGTCAGACGGATCGAGTGTCTTGAAATCAGGACCTTCTTGAATCATCAGGGCTAGGGTGTCAAACGAACTGTCAAGTGATCTCAGTAGTGTCTTGACGACTTCATGCTTGGTGATCTCAGTAGTGCCAAGGGCTTGAAGCTCATTCGTGATGTCAGTGAGTCGATCAAATGTGAGCTGGACATTCTCATTGTCATTTCTCTTGAAGCGGTTGAAGAGGTTGCGAAGGACACTGATTCTCTGATCTCTCTGGGTTGAGACGCCTTCGTTGACTTTGGAGAGCCAGTCCCAGACTAGCTTAGATGTTTCCAAAGCACTCACGTGGCCATACTGTCCTTTGGTCAGATGACCACAGATGATATTCTTGGCAGTAGAGTCCAGTTGAACGAACTTCTTGACGTCAGCAGTAGTGACACCTTCTCCAGCCTTGGGAACGCCGTTCTTGACGACATACCATAGGTCGACGTCAATGGCTTCAAGATGCATGCGCATCTTATTCTTCCAGTAGGGATATTCAATTCCATCGAAGACGGGGCACGCAGCGGAGAATTTGATTATCCCTGCAGTCGACATAGCTAAAACTCCAGGTGGTTAAACCGAATCACACAGAACAAGGGAGTACCTTGCTTTGATACCAATTGAAAGTGCGTTATATCGACTAGAGGGGGGTGAATAGGCGATTTTTATGAAAGTCTTCAAAACATGGAAGTTATGAAGACAAACGATAGAAATAAACCTATTACCCTACAGCGGAAGGTATACTACACTAGGCAAGCCATAGTCAAGTATTCAATAGAGTGAAAGCACAATGACTAATAGCAGCAATGTAGTAAGGATCAGGTAGGAAGATATTATGAAGCCAAACAGAACACGCAGTCACTCAGTGAAGATAAAAGATAGTGCAATCATACAATGACTTCACAAGGAACTTCACAAGGAGTAACAGTAGAGTAAAGAAGGGAAGGATGAAACCAGTGACTCGTTGAAGACAATGATTTGTTGGACCAGTTCCAGTTGCTGTGACAACTGTACGTCTGGTTAGGGCTAGGTATTTAAACCTAGGACACACAGTCCCGGACACCCAGTCCTGAACACGCAGCTCAGGACACCCAGTCCTCACCGTATTCCCCTTGAGCTAAGGTCACACAGACCTCGCCCAATCACTCTGGTAAGTCTTCAAGGTAGACTCCCAAACCTTCACAGACTTCGTTCACCGGCGATCCACAATGTCTCTTGGATGCTCAGAACGCGACGCCTAACCGGCTGGAGGATGCACAGTCCTCAAGTGTAATAAGTCTTCAGATCACACAGACAAGAAGACTAAGTGATGCCTAATTCTCTTTGGCTCTGGGTGGTTAGGGCTTTATCCTCGCAAGGAATTCTCTCTCAAAGGCTTCGAGGTGGGTTGCTCTCAAACGACAAAAGCCGTACTCTAATCTGAGCAGCCAACCGTTTATGGTTGTAGGGGGTGGGCTATTTATAGCCACTGGGCAACCCGACCTGGTTTGTCCGAAATGACCCTTGGTCACTAAGGAATTGACACGTGTTCCAACGGTCAGATTTCAAACTCACACGGCAACTTTACTTGGGCTACAAGCAAAGCTGACTTGTCCGACTCTGGACAAGATTCGCTCTCATAGTCTTCACTCGAAGACATAGGTTTTGGTTAAGCATCACTTCAGTCATTCTGACTGGTTCTCTTGGACCCCACTTAACAGTACGGTGGTTCCTATGACTCAACAAGAAGAAAAAGAACTACGAAAGATCTAAGTCTTCGAGCTCCATAGGCTTCATGCGTGTCTTCTCTTGTCATAGTCTTCAATGTGAATATCTTCATATACCACCTTTGACATCAATGTCTTCATACATTTTTAGGGGTCATCTCTGGTAGGAAAACCGAATCAATGAGGGACTTCTACCTGTGTTATCCTGCAATTCTCACAAACACATTAGTCCCTCAACTAGGTTTGTCGTCAATACTCCAAAACCAACTAGGGGTGGCACTAGATGCACTTACAACTGCACTTACAATTATGAACCAGGCTGTCAACAACACCAGAATGCTTTGGAGAGCATTTTCCAGAAGCCTAAGCCTAACATGAGCCAAATGTTGAGCATGATGAAGCCTCTGCCATGCGACGCTGAATACCCAATGGAATTCTTTGTGGAAGACCTAGAGTATTTGCCCTGCACCATTTACCATATCATCAGAAAAACTCTATGGCCTGTCAAAGGACATTCATCTGTAGTGAAGCTTGAAGGAGCAATGAAGACTTTGGTTTTCTATATCTTCAATGGCATCAGCTTCAATGCTCAAGACTTCTTCATTAGGCAGTTGGCTGCATCTGGCTCCGACATCTTCGGTCTGAAGTCCTATGCTCCATGGGTAATGCGCCTTATCAAGCTTCACTCTGCCTTCAACTATCAGCCGTCTGCGCGCAATCATCTCGTATTCTTGCTAGAGGTTGATCTGTCTGTTGAAGCCATTTACCCAAAGCCTGCAAATGATCCAATTTATCTTCACAATGTTGATCGTCAAAGCTTCACCCAGCCCATTGAAGGAGTTCATGCCGTCTCTTGTGTTTATCCCTTGGCTGGCAACACCCGTGCCCCTCGCGCCCAAACTGAAGCCACTGGAAGGACCATTGCCCAAAGGCCTCGGAAGCAATCTCGTGTTCTCAATGACTGAGAGCTTCTCGTCGCTCTACATCATAAACAGGATAAGCATCATGACTGGCTTAAGCGTCAGATGCAAAGCCTCTTGGTGGACGTCAATCGTATTCACAATCTTGCCACCAAGAATGCCTTGTTACACATGAAACCTGTCGGAGGTCCTGGAAGAGTTTGACATTACTCACTGCTGAAGCAGATCTTCAAGACAATGGCTTCACAGAAAGATTCAAGTTTGACTCCACTCCTCCAAGGAATGCTCACTTGTGTCGAACTCCCTCACTTGAAGACTCTGACTACTCTTCCTCAGCTGCAACGGTGAATGCCAGAGTCATAGATGATCAAGATGATGCCACCTCACCACCTCCAACTTCAGCGCGTGTCGACACTGCACCAAGTTCTTCTGCACCACCGGACCTCAACGACGACCCTGCTGCTTCGCCTACTCCTCATGGGAACGAGTAGATGCTCTATGTCTTCAAACCTTTTTGGTCATTACTGACAAAAGGGGGAGAAGCATATGAGTTGATAGTCTTCAAGTGGGTCCATATGGGTGGTTCCTATACTTTTGCTACATTTGCCAAGTGCTTACAACTCTCGCTTTTGATACATTTGGTTCGTTTTTGAGTTGTAACACTTAAACTTGATGGTCGTTTGCTACCTTTTCGACACTATGTGATGCGATGATAAATTCCGCATGTGTGACGATGAACTCCGCACGAAGTCATTTTGCAGACGTCCATTCTTCATTATGCATGTCATTATCTTCGATATTCCCTTTCATGCATGATGAATTGTCTTCATAAGTAGAAGAGGAGCTCCGCAAGTACAACCTGCCATGTGCATTTGCATTCAAAAGCAAAATACGTATATGCACATCTTCAGGGGGAGCCTTCCTGCTACTTACGAAGACAATACTTAAATCCTTTACAATTTCACATACTTTTATCCCCGTTGAAAACTTCAACCAGTTTGTCATCAATCACCAAAAAGGGGGAGATTGTAAGTGCATCTAGTGCCACCCCTAGTTGGTTTTGGAGTATTGACGACAAACCTGATTGAGGGACTAATGTGTTTGTGAGAATTGTAGGATAACATAGGTAGTAGTCCCTCATTGATTCGGTTTTCCTACCGGAGATGACCCCTAAAAATGTATGAAGACATTGAAGACAAAGATGGTATGTGAAGATATTCACATTGAAGACTATGACAAGAGAAGACATTGAGTGAAGACTATGGAGCGCGAAGACTTAGTTGTTTCGTTGTTTCCTTTTCTTCTTTGTTGAGTCATAGGAACCACCGTACTGTTAAGTGGTGTCCCAGTGAACCAGTCAGAATGACTGAAGTGATGCTTAACCAAAATCCCATGTCTTCGAGAGAAGACAATGAGAGCAAATCTTATCCAGAGTTGGATAAGTCAGCTTTGCTTGTAGCCCAAGTAAAGTTGCCGTGTGTGTTTGAAATCTGACCATTGTAACACGTGTCAGTTCCTTAGTGACCCAGGGTCATTTCGGACAAATCGGGTCGGGTTGCCTAGTGGCTATAAATAGCCCACCCCTACACCATAAATTGGTTGGCTGCTCAGAGTTAGTGCATGGCTTTTCTCGTTTGAGAGCAACCCACCTCGAAGCCTTTGAGAGAGAAATCCTTGCGAGGACAAAGCCCTAAACACCCAGAGCCAAAGAGTGTTAGGCATCACTGAAGTTTTCCTGTCTGTGTGATCTGAAGACTTATTACACTTGAGGACTGTGAATCCTCCAGCTGGTTAGGCGTCGCGTTCTGAGCATCCAAGAGTCATTGTGGATCGCCGGTGAACGAAGTCTGTGAAGGTTTGGAAGTCTATCTTGAAGACTTACCAGAGTGATTGGGCGAGGACTAGGTGTCCTTTAGCTCAAGGGGAATAAGGTGAAGACACGGTCTTCTGAGTTAAATCTCAGCCTCCCTAACCAGACGTACTGTTGCCACAGCAACTGGAACTGGTCCAACAAATCATTGTCTTCAACGAGCAACTGGTTCTATCCTTCACATCTCTTTATTACAGTTGGTCCTTGTGAAGTCATTGCCTGTTTGCATTATCTTTTTGTCTTCACTGTGTGACTGCTTGTTCTAATTGGCTTCATACTATCTTCCATCCTGATCCATACTGCCTAGCTGCTATATATTAGTCTTTGTGCTTTCACTTCATTGAATACTTGACTATGGCTTGCCTAGTGTAGCCTACCTTCCGCTGCACGGTAATAGGTTTATTTCTATCGTTTGTCTTCGAAACTTCCATGTTTTGAAGACTTTCATAAAAATCGCATATTCACCCCCCCTCTAGTCGATCACTAGCACTTTCAAGAATCAACATTTGATGCCATGCCATTTGAATCCCCATTTGGTGATGCTTGCAATTGAGAAGAAGCCACATTGACCGGTAGAAGATGCTTCACCTCCACAAGTGTCTAGTGTTAGTACCTCCCATTGCAACTCCACAAGTGCATAATGCGAGTTGTCTAACACTCATATCCCCCCTGTCTCATAATATAGTGTGCATTGATTTTTGTGATAGTCAAGAACATATAATATATGAAAAAACATGTAACATATGAAATGTAGATATATTCCCGCTCAAACGTTGCCCAACAACAAACTAAGGGCATTGTAGGATGGTTGATAAGACGGTCTTTTTTTTGTGCAATGCATGTCATTTTGCTAGAGAAGACAAAAACATGTTATACAATAGATTAATTCTTTGTGTTATCTCTAACGTAAATGTTTGCATGTTCATAAGATAATGGGAAGATTACTAAACTAAAAGATATGTAACATCTACTCCCTTCGTCCGGAAATACTTGTCATCAAAATGGATAAAAGAGGATGCATCTAGATGTATTTTAGTTCTAGATACATCTCTTTCTATCCATTTTAATGACTATTTTCGGACGGAGGGAGTAGATGACATCTTGACAATAGAGAGAATTGTCTTTGTCTTCCTTAGTAAGAGAGACAAACACTTTTTCCTATTTCTCTCTGTTCCAACCTAGTGATTATATATCCTATTTGACATTGCTAAGATAGCACTCTTGCACGTGCCCTAATAGTTTTATTCATGTTCTTGCTTTAGTATAGCCCAATAACAGCAAGCAAGTACATCACCATATGATCAGCTGACCAACAAACAAAATAACAACTTAATTTGTTCTTATATATACATATCCAATTGAACCGTAAGCACATAAAAACATTACAACAAGAAGGTATCAAATGTAACCGAAATCACTCTCAGCAAAAATATAATTGCATTATTGTTGCTTGTGCAATATAGGCAACAAGGCAGTATAAAAATTTGTGTAAGGATAGAAAATCTTCCTACACATGTAGTTTCTTTTAGAAATTTTCCTGATTTGCGTCGGCTCAATCTGGACCGTGAAGTCACCAATCATCGTAGACAGAACAATCACGCTTGTGTCCTCATTACACCCCACCATGAGCACCCTTTCGTGACCACTACACATTCTCCATGGGAAGAGCAACTCCAGCGGAATGGTTTTCTGCAGTAGCTCCCAACTAGCAACACCGTCATAGCTCAATTTCCTCTCCCACAATTGAATGCTCAGCTTCTGCTTCGACAAAACGGCGAGTCTAAGGCTACCGTCCTCTGCCCGCAGGAGTTGAAGAGACCAATAGTCGGTATAGCTGATCCAAACTTCCGCGGGCGCCTCGATCGCACGAACGGCCTCCCTTTCAAAATCAAACTCGAGGATGACGCACCCAAGCAACCAGCAGAGTGTGTTCCCTACCAGGATGCTGGGTTTTACCAAACAAATGTTATCTCTAGTGGTCGTCGAGACAATGTCTCCCCATCGACGAGACTCCGATTCGTAGAGGCAAGCGGATGCATGCCCGCGTCCGACGGAGATCAGGGCCACTTTGAGTGGGCTCGAGAGGCAATCGCCGTGCACGTGCCCGTCTTCGGGGTCGGCGCAGAGCACGGCGGCGTGCCGGTACCTCTTGCCGTTGTCGTCGTCGTCGAGCCCCCGTGGAAAAGCCACGCCGCGTTGTTGGTCGGTGAGGGGATCCCACACGACGACCTCGCGCCGTGACTCGTTGATCAGGACGGCGAGGCCGTGGCGGCAGTCCACGAAGTTCCACTCCTCGCGGGGGCTGTGGCGCCATGGCAGCGGGAATCGCGCGGCGGGGATGCGGTCGGGCTGGTCGAGGACGGGGGTGAAGGCGTGGTTCCTGCTGTAGTTTCCCCCGGCGAAAAAGCCGAGCAGCGGCGGGTTCCGGTGGTGTCTACGGAAGCGGTCGAGGAACTCGGGGTCAGAGAGGATGCTGCGCCAGTGTTTGCAGACCAGGGAGAGGCGAGGGAGCAATGATGGCTGCGGAGGGAGGCGGAGAAAGATTTCCTGGAGAAGGTCTTCGACGTCCAGCCGGGGCACGGGCGCCCGCGAGGAACGGCGCCGGCGGCTCATCGGTCGGATCTACGGCTGGACCGTACGTGGTAGGGCGTTAGGCTCCGAGAATATATGCCCTCCGTTAGAAAAGGTGTAGTACTAGTACGTTTCGGTTGTTGATGCCTGGATTCTCAGGTTTTTTTTTTGACCACATTTTGTTTTTGACCGCAACCCGGATTCTCAAGTTTCCTGGACGAAGAAGCCACAGTTTATGACCGTTGGTTCTCAAAAAAAGAAAAACAGTTTATGACCGTGGATGAAGGATGCTCAAACAAAACCGAGGTTCATTTGAGACCGCTAATCGTGTAACAATATGTAATGATGATGGGAACATGTACTCAAGATTGCTTTAGGCTGCCGGATGCTACTTGGAATATGATTCACAGAGACCCAGCTTTGCTGACTTATTTGGGGACCCATTTTCCACAAACAAAACCGAGGGAGACGCGCTTAGCTTCGGTGATTAGAGCATCTACTACCGTATTGGGCAAATCCAATCCTTCAAACGCCCACGGATGCGTCCGTGCGCGTCCGCGGGCACTAACCGGGCACGCCTCATATTTCGTCGTTCACACTCGCGTCCCTCGTATTCCAAGTCTCAAAAGCATGCAATTCATGCAATGCTATGTAAAACACATGATCATAGCTTAGTTCATTGGATTAGCCGGACAAAAGAAACATGGTTCATCGGAGATCAACGGCGGACAGTGCAAATCCATAATATAAACATAGATAAAATATAAATAGAACAAGGAAGAGCGAAGGAAATCATCATTTCCTCGCCGGCCCCTTCTGGTTGTCGGCGCGACTGTGCCCCTCCTCCGTGTAGGCGTCGGCGTGTGGAGGCGTGTCGTCGTCGGAGCTGGAGGTGGAGCCGTCCGTCATATCCAAGTCGAAGCTGCACCTCATGCCTCACAGCCTACGGAGCATGTGATCCTGCTCCTTGCCATGGCGGGTCGCCTTGGTTGACGTCCGAACGCCTCAATATGACACTAGTAGGAAAATGGCCATTTGTCCTGGTTCATAAGGCCCATCTGTCCCGGTTGCAGAACCGGGACTAAAGGGTCGTTACTAATACCCTTGGCCTTTAGTCCCGGTTCTTATACGAATTGGGACAGATGGGCCTCCACGTGGCCGCTGTGGCGAGCCCAGGCAGGAGGGCCTTTAGTCCTGGTTGGTGGCACCAACCGGGACCAATAGGCATCCACGCGTTAGCTGTTCAGGGGCTAGGGTTTTTGTTTTTTTTCTGAAAGGGGGGTGGTGGATTTGGGGGTTTTGTATGGTTAATTAAGGTGTTTCATATATTGTGTTAGGTAGCTAATTAATTAATAGAGAGAAGTGTCCTCTCTTATCTCCGTGCTTGGTCGACGCTACGTACTATACATATAGAGAGGCCCTCGACACGCTAGCTAGTAAGAAAATGAAGGAAACCATTAAGTACAGAAGTTCGTCATGCATACCGAGAGAAGTGATCGACGTCTCCTTCTCCGAGAGATTGGTCGAACAACAACTTTTCGTATTATCTATCCGACGCTACTGGCTACATACATATACAATATGTAAGATCTGTTACAATCTCCTAGCATCTGAAATCAAGTTCCACATGGTATTCTCCGGCTTTATTGATGACGTGGTCAAGAAAGAATCCCGCTAATTCCTCTTGAATTGCTTTCATGCGATCTTCTGGTAGGAGTCCATTCCGCATCTCCCACATCTAATTTGAAGAATGGGGTTAATACATATATATGAATATGAATGAAACTCAACATAAATGATGGTGTAATAAAATGAAATTGTGAATATTATTGCTTACACACATCAAATTGTCTTTTAGAGTAGCCCCGCTTATCTTTGCAAGTCGCGTTGTAGATGAACTCGTAGACGTAGTATCCACATAAATCATTCCCTTGTTCCTGCCACAAGCACTTTACGAGAAATAGAGGTCAATCAAACCGATAATGAAGCATTATAAATGACATTGATGAAAGCAGCTAGAATCAACGGGATCGAGATGCGCGGAACTAGCTAGCTAGTACTACTTACTTTCGGGTATGTCCATTGCAGCTCCACCGGCACTCCCGGAGCTTGTGCGGTGAATACTTTCCAAACCCTGCGAGACAAAGAAAACAATTACTTGATATCAGGAAATGAACAAAAAGTTGCCGCTATGGTGCGATAATGATCGATTGAACTTACTTCTCGAGCATTTTAGTCATGTCCGCATAGGTCTCGGGAGATTTTCGTCTCGAGTCTAAGACGGTTACTAGTCCCTGCTCAAGCTTAATCTCCAGGAGAATATAGTGGAAGCTACGCACGCATGCATAACTCATCAATTACATTACTATAACCTTGCTCGAGTAATAAGGGAAACCGAATATGCACAAGACAGTAACACTCACTCGAAGTTGTAAGGAAAGAGTATTTTATCTTTGTTTTGATTTACTATCAATGATTTGAGCAAGTTGGCCTCAGCATCATCGACGTTCTTTTCAACCTCAAATTTATCTATGAGATTTGTGTTAATGAACCCAATATCATACATTTCTACTTTTCTGCACTCGACGATCTTCAATCTGCATAATATAGTGAGGATAATCATATATACATGCAATGAAAGAGTTGAGCTATATATAGAGACTTAATGACATAAGTAGTGCTTACAAACAGTAGCAAGTGACCGTTAATTTATCGAGGGCCTTTTGATTGAACCACTGGAAGAACTCCTCAAATGGAACAGTCAACAAATCAATTCCAACGAGGTCGTGCTCCTCTTTAACTCTCAGATACAAAGTATTCGTCCCCCAGACTCTCTGCAGGTTTTCATGTACCAATCATGGAATCTTCGCATCATCGTTGTTAGAGATTTTTCATCTTTGACAAGAGGCTTCCCGTAATAGTATTGATGTTCTTCCACCTCCAAGAAATTATAATGTACATCGTCGGGCAGGTAATCTTCAAGATTGCTATAACCGGGCACCATCCCTGGATCATTAGCGACGACATCGCTAGACACCTTGAGCGGGGGGCACGATTGGTCCGCTTGTTTGCCGAGCTGGGCAATTTTTCCCAACTCGTCGTTCTGCTAACCTTCGATCACTGATAGTATTTCCCGACCGCTTCGCTTCGATATATACCTTTGCAGTAATGCGCTCATAGTTGTTTTTCAGCGGAGACTTTGGTGGTTTCCTCAGGGCATCGATAGTGCGCTTTGCTTTCACTCGGTCTACCTTCTCCTCCGGAGGTGGATGTCTTTTGCTTTCACCCCTTCAAAGAAGTCATTCACTTCTTTTTCCACGATCTTCGCGTTTTCTTCCACGGTCCTCTCGTATGGTAACTTCTCTAGAGGTTTGAGAGGTGGACCGAATCTGTATTGCCTCCCGCCTCTGGCTGTACTGCTAGACGCCGGAGCAGACGGAACGGCTGCAGCTGTCTTCTTTCGTGCTTGCTTACGAGGCGGAGGAGAAGGACTACGACACACCGAAGCAGCCGGGGTGGCGGCGGGTCTCTTCCGCACTTGCTGGCGAGGCGGAGAAGGAGGAGGCTGGTGGCTGCTCGGGTGCGCCGGCGCAGGAGGAGAAGGAGGTGGAGTGCCGCCACGCACCGGAGAAGGAGGAGGCTTGTGGCTGCTCGGGCACGCCGGCGCAGGCGGAGAACGAGGCGGAGTGCCGCCACACGCCGGAGAAGGAGGCTGAGTGCCCTGATCACTCGCCGGAGGAGGAGGCGATGGAGGAGGCGGAGTGCCCTGACTCGCCGGAGGAGGAGGAGGTGGCAGGGGCTCCAGTTCGGAAGGTTGATGAGCTCCTTCCGCCATAGACATGGAGTCTTCAGAGCAGAACCCAGCCGAGTCTCCCCTTCACCGGTAGGGTGGTCAAGCTTGAGCTCATCAAATCCCTCCATTATTTCATCTACCATCACCCTAGCATATCCTTCTGGAATCAGCCGACAGTGAAAAATTGCGCCAGGTTCAGGACGTGCAACAAAGCCAATAGCCGCCTTGACTTTCATATTCATCCATTGCATCATAAGGTGGCAATTTTGAGACTCCGTGATTAAGTCCACGGGGTAGCTAGCAGGAGCCGTGAAGACAGGCTCCTAAAGCAGCTCCGTGGAAGCCACACTGCTTCTCCGCTGAGATGGCGGTGTAGCTTCGGGTGTAGCAGCTTCGGCAGGTCATTCTCAGCCTTGTCCCACAACGTCCGGGCTTTCAGGTAGCCACCTGACCCCATGCGATGGTGATGCTTCTTCTTTGCAGCATTTTTCTTGTCTGTCGCTGACATCTTCGCTGCTCTCTCAGATTTCTTTTTGGTGACTGCTACCTCTTGAGCACTGCGTTGGATTTCCCCGAAGAGGAAAGGATGATGCAGCAAAGTAGCGTAAGTATTTCCCTCAATTTTTGAGAACCAAGGTATCAATCCAGTAGGAGGTTGCGCGCGCGTCCCCCAGTACCTACACAAAGCAAATAACTCCTCGCAACCAACGCGATAAGGGGTTGTCAATCCCTTCACGATCACTTACGAGAGTGAGATCTGATAGATATGATAAGATAATATTTTTGGTATTTTTGTGATAAAGATGCAAAGTAAAATAAAGGCAAAGCAAAAGAAAAGGAAATAACTAAGTATTGGAAGATTAGTATGATGAAGATAGACCCGGGGGACATAGGTTTCACTAGTGGCTTCTCTCAAGAGCATAAGTATTTTATGGTGGGTGAATGAATTACTATTGAGCAATTGACAGAACTGAGCATAGTTATGAGAATATCTAGGTATGATCATGTATATAGGCATCACGTCCAAGACAAGTAGACCGACTCCTTCCTGCATCTACTACTATTACTCCACTCATCGACCGCTATCCAGCATGCATCAAGAGTATTAAGTTCATGAACACAGAGTAACACCTTAAGCAAGATGACATGATGTAGAGGGATAAATTCATGCAATATGATAAAAACCCCATCTTGTTATCCTCGATGGCAACAATACAATACGTGCCTTGCTGCCCCTACTGTCACTGGAAAAGGACACCGCAAGATTGAACCCAAAGCTAAGCACTTCTCCCATTGCAAGAAAGATCAATCTAGTAGGCCAAACCAAACTGATAATTCGAAAAGACTTGCAAAGATAACCAATTATACATAAAAGAATTCAGAGAAGATTCAAATATTGTTCATAGATAAACTTGATCATAAACCCACAATTCATCGGTCTCAACAAACACACCGCAAAAAGAAGATTACATCGAATAGATCTCCACAAGAGAGGGGGAGAACATTGTATTGAGATCCAAAAAGAGAGAAGAAGCCATCTAACTAATAACTATGGACCCGAAGGTCTGAGGTAAACTACTCACACTTCATCGGAGAGGCTATGGTGTTGATGTAGAAGCTCTCCGTGATGGATACCCCCTCCGGCGGAGCTCAGGAATAGGCCCCAAGATGGGATCTCATGGATACAGAAAGTTACGGCGGTGGGATTAGGGTTTTGGCTCCGTATCTGATCGTTTGGGGGTATGTAGGTATATATAGGAGGAAGGAGTACGTCGATGGAGCAACAGGGGGCCCACGAGGGTGGATGGTGCACCTGGGGGGGGGGGGGTAGGCACGCCCCCTACCTCGTGGCCTCCTCCTTTGTTTCTTGACGTAAGGTCCAAGTCTCCTGGATCATGTTCGGCGAGAAAATCACGTTCCCAAAGGTTTCATTCTGTTTGGACTTCGTTTGATATTCCTTTTCTTCGAAACCCTAAAATAGGCAAAAACAACAATTCTGGGCTGGGCCTCCGGTTAATAGGTTAGTCCCAAAAATAATATAAAAGTGGATAATAAAGCCCAATAATGTCCAAAACAATAGATAATATAGCATGGAGCAATCAAAAATTATAGATACGTTGGAGACGTATCAAGCATCCCCACGCTTAATTCCTACTCGTCCTCGAGTAGGTAAATGATAAAAACAGAAGTTTTGATGCGGAGTGCTACTTGGCATAATTTCAATGTAATTCTTCTTAATTGTGGCATGAATATTCAGATCCGAAAGATTCAAGATAAAAGTTCATATTGACAGAATAATAATAATACTTCAAGCATACTAACTAAGCAATTATGTCTTCTCAAAATAACATGGCCAAAGCAAGTTCATCCCTACAAAATCATATAGTTTAGTCATGCTCCATTTTCGTCACAAAAGAATGCTCTCATCATGCACAACCCCGATGACAAGCCAAGCAATTGTTTCATACTTTAGCAATCTCAAACCTATAAACTTTCACGCAATATATGAGCGCGAGCCATTGACATAGCACTATGGGTGGAATAGAATATGATGATGGGGGTTATGTTGAGAAGACAAAAAGGGAGAAAGTCTCACATCAACAAGGCTAATCAATGGGCTACGGAGATGCCCATCGATTTATGTTAATGCAAGGAGTAGGGATTGCCATGCAACGGATGCACTAGAGCTATAAATGTATGAAAGCTCAACAAAAGAAACTAAGTGGGTGTGCATCCAACTTGCTTGCTCACGAAGACCTAGGGCACTTGAGGAGGCCCATTGTTGGAATATACATGCCAAGTTCTATAATGAAAATTCCCACTAGTATATGAAAGTGACAAAACAAAAGACTCTCTATCATGAAGATTATGGGCTACTTTGAAGCACAAGTGTGGCAAAGGATAGTAGCATTGTCCCTTCTATTTTTTTTTCTTTTTTTCTTTTTTTTGGGCCTTCTCTTTTTATGGCCTTTCTCTTCTTTTTTTGGGACAATGCTCTAGAAAATGATGATCATCACACTTCTATTTATTTACAACTCAATGATTACAACTCGATACTAGAACAAAAGATGACTCTATATGAATGCCTCCGGCGGTGTACCGGGATATGCAATGAATCAAGAGTGACATGTATGAAAATTATGAACGGTGGCTTTGCCAAAAATACTATGTCAACTACATGATCATGCTAAGCAATAGGACAATGATGAATATGTCATGATAAACGGAATGGTGGAAAGTTGCATGGCAATATATCTCGGAATGGCTATGGAAATGCCATAATAGGTAGGTATGGTGGCTGTTTTGAGGAAGATATAAGGAGGTTTATGTGTGAAAGAGCGTATCATATCACGGGGTTTGGATGCACCGGCGAAGTTTGCACCAACTCTCAATGTGAGAAAGGGCAATGCACGGTACCGAAGAGGCTAGCAATGATGGAAGGGTGAGAGTGCGTATAATCCATGGACTCAACATTAGTCATAAAGAACTCACATACTTATTGAAAAAATCTACAAGTCATCAAAAACCAAGCACTACGTGGATGCTCCTAGGGGGATAGATTGGTAGGAAAAGACCATCGCTCGTCCCCGACCGCCACTCATATGGAGGACAATCAAAAAACACCTCATGTTTCAAATTTGTTACATAACGTTTACCATACGTGCATGCTACGGGACTTGCAAACTTCAACACAAGCATTTCTCAAATTCACAACTACTCAACTAGCATGACTTTGATATTATTACCTCCATATCTCAAAACAATCATCAAGCATCAAACTTCTCTTAGTATTCAAAACACTCATAAGATTTTTTTACTAATCTTGAATACCTAGAATATTAGGATTATTTAAGAAAATTACCATGCTATTTAAGACTCTCAAAATAATCTAAGTGAAGCATGAGATATCAATATTTTCTATAGAACAAATCCATCACCGTGCTCTAAAAGATATAAGTGAAGTACTAGAGAAAAACTATATAGCTCAAAAGATATAAGCGAATCACATAGAGTATTCTAACAAATTCCAAATCATGTATGGCTTTCTCAAAAGGTGTGTACAGCAAGGATGATTGTGGTAAATTAAAAAGCAAAGACTCAAATTATACAAGACGCTCCAAACAAAACACATATCATGTGGTGAATAAAAATATAGCTCCAAGTAAAGTTACCGATAGAAGTAGACGAAAGAGGGGATGCCTTCCGGGGCATCCCCAAGCTTTGGCTTTTAGGTGTCCTTAGATTATCTTGGGGGTGCCATGGGCATACCCAAGCTTAGGCTCTTGCAACTCCTTGTTCCATAATCCATCAAATCCTTACCCAAAACTTGAAAACTTCACAAAACAAAACTCAAAGTAGAAAATCTTGTGAGCTCCGTTAGCGAAAGAAAACAAAAGACCACATCAAGGTACTGTAATGAACTCATTATTTATTTATATTGGTGTTAAACCTACTGTATTTCAACTTCTCTATGGTTTATAAACTATTTTACTAGCCATAGATTCATCAAAATAAGCAAACAACACACGAAAAACAGAATCTGTCAAAAACAGAACAGTCTGTAGTAATCTGTAGCTAGCACAAGATCTGGAACCCCAAAAATTCTAAAATAAATTTCTGGACGGGAGGAATTTATCTATTAATCATCTGTAAAAAGAATTAACTAAATATCACTTTTCAAATAAAAATTACAGCAGTTCTCGTGAGCGCTAAAGTTTCTGTTTTTTACAGCAAGATATCAAGACTTTCCCCAAGTCTTCCCAACGGTTCTACTTGGCACAAACACTAATTAAACACAAAAAACACAAACAAAACAGAGTCTAGGTAAATTATTTATTACTAAACAGGAGCAACAAGCAAGGAATAAAAATAAAATTGGGTTGCCTCGCAACAAGCACTATCGATTAACGCCCCTAGCTAGGCATAAAAAGCAAGGATAGATCTAGGTATTGCCATCTTTGGTAGGCAATCCATAAGTGGCTCTCATAATAGATTCATAAGGTAATTTAATTTTATTTCTAGGAAAGTGTTCCATGCCTTTCCTTAACAGAAATTGGAATCTAATATTTCCTTCCTTCATATCAATAATTGCACCAATCGTTCTAAGGAAAGGCCTACCAATAATAATTGGACATGAAGGATTGCAATCTATATCAAGAATGATAAAATCTACGGGCACATAATTCCTATTCGCAACAATAAGAACATCATTAATTCTTCCCATAGGTTTCTTAATAGTGGAATCCGCAAGGTGTAAGTTTAAAGAGCAATCATCAAAATCACGGAAACCTAACAAATCACACAAAGTCTTTGGAATCATGGAAACACTAGCACCCAAATCACATAAAGCATATCATTCATGATCTTTAATTTTAATTTTAGTAGTTGGTTCCCACTCATCATAAAGTTTTCTAGGGATAGAAACTTCCAATTCAAGTTTTTCTTCATAAGATTGCATCAAGGCATCAACGATATGTTTAGTAAACGCTTTATTTTGACTATAAGCATGAGGAAAATTTAGCACGGATTGCAACAAGGAAATACAATATATCAAAGAGCAATTTTTGTAATTAAATTCCTTGAAATCCAAAATAGTGGGTTTAGCAACATCTAGGGTTTTAATTTCTTCGATCCCACTTTCATCAATTTTAGCATCAATATCTAAAAACTCCGAATTTTTGGAACGCCTTCTAGGTAAAGGTGGATCATATTCAGCCCCATCACTATTAAGATTCATATTGCAAAACAAAGATTTAATAGGGGACATATCAATAACTTTTAGATCTTCATCTTTATTTTCATAGGAACTAGAAGAACACGCTCTTATAAAGGCATCTTTCTTAGCACGCATCCTAGCGGTTCTTTCTTTGCACTCATCAATGGAAATTCTCATGGCTTTGAGAGACTCATTGATATCATGCTTAGGTGGAATAGATCTAAGTTTCAAAGAATCAACATCAAGAAAAATTCTATCAACGTTCCTAGCCAAATCATCAATCTTAAGCGATTTTTCTTCAATCAAAGCATTGAAATTCTTTTGCAAAGTAATAAATTCTTTAATATTAGATTCAAAATCAGAGGGCATCTTATTATAATTTACATAAGAATTGTTGTAGGAATTACCATAATTATTAGAGGGATTATTAGGATAAGGCCTAGGATTAAAATTTCTCCTATACGCGTTGTTACCAAAATTATTCCTACCAACAAAATTCACATCCATAGATTCATTATTATTCTCAATCAAGGTAGACAAGGGCATATCATTAGGATCAGAAAAAACACTCTTACTAGCAAATAATTTCATAAGTTCATCCATCTTTCCACTCAAAACATTAATTTCTTCTATCGCATGCACCTTTTTATTAGTAGATCTTTCAGTATGCCATTGAGAATAATTAACCATAATATTATCTAGAAGTTTAGTAGCTTCTCCTAAAGTTATTTCCATAAAAGTGCCTCCCACGGCCGAATCTAAAAGATTTCTAGAAGCAAAATTCAATCCGGCATAAATTTTTTGTATAATCATCCACAAATTCAAACCATGAGTAGGGAAATTACGTATCATTAATTTCATCCTCTCCCAAGCTTGTGCAACATGTTCATTATCAAGTTGCTTAAAATTCATAATATCGTTTCTAAGGGAGATGATCTTAGCGAGAGGAAAATACTTAGAGATAAAAGCATCTTTGCACTTGTTCCACGAATCAATACTATTTTTAGGCAAAGACGAAAACCAAGCTTTAGCACGATCTCTAAGCGAAAAAGGAAATAGCTTCAATTTAACAATATCATTGTCCAGATCTTTCTTCTTTTGCATATCACACAAATCAACGAAGCTATTTAGATGGGTAGCGGCATCTTCACTAGGAAGGTCGGAAAATGGATCTTTCATGACAAGATTCAGCAAAGCGACATTAATTTCACAAGATTCGGCATCGGTAAGAGGAGCAATCGGAGTGCTAATAAAATCATTGTTGTTGGTATTGGTAAAGTCACACAATTTAGTGTTATCTTGAGCCATCGTGACAAGCAAGCAATCCAACACACAAGCAAACAAAAAGCAAGCGGGCAAAAAGAGGCAAATAGAGAAAGAGAGGGAGGATAGAGAGAGAGGGCGAATAAAACGGCAAGGGTGAAGTGGGGGAGAGGGAAACGAGAGGCAAATGGCAACTAATGTAATGCGGGAGATAAGGATTGTGATGGGTACTTGGTATATTGACTTTTGCGTAGGTGCCAGAAATGGCTCATTGTCGGAAGTCAAATCTTGACTTGCGCGAACCTCCCCAGCAACGGTGCCAGAAATTCTTCTTGCTACCTCTTGAGCACTGCGTTGGATTTCCCCGAAGAGGAAAGGATGATGCAGCAAAGTAGCGTAAGTATTTCCCTCAGTTTTTGAGAACCAAGGTATCAATCCAGTAGGAGGTTGCGCGCGCGTCCCCTAGTACCTGCACAAAGCAAATAACTCCTCGCAACCAACGCAATAAGGGGTTGTCAATCCCTTCACGGTCACTTACGAGAGTGAGATCTGATAGATATGATAAGATAATATTTTTGGTATTTTTGTGATAAAGATGCAAAGTAAAATAAAGGCAAAGTAAAAGCAAATTAAATAACTAAGTATTGGAAGATTAATATGATGAAGATAGACCCGGGGGCCATAGGTTTCACTAGTGGCTTCTCTCAAGAGCATAAGTATTTTACGGTGGGTGAACTAATTACTGTTGAGCAATTGACAGAATTGAGCATAGTTATGAGAATATCTAGGTATGATCATGTATATAGGCATCACGTCCAAGACAAGTAGACCGACTCCTGCCTGCATCTACTACTATTACTCCACTCATCGACCGCTATCCAGCATGCATCTAGAGTATTAAGTTCATGAAAACGGAGTAACGCCTTAAGCAAGATGACATGATGTAGAGGGATAAATTCATGAAATATGATTAAAAAAACCCCATCTTGTTATCCTCGATGGCAACAATACAATACGTGTCTTGCTGCCCCTACTGTCACTGGGAAAGGACACCGCAAGATTGAACCCAAAGCCAAGCACTTCTCCCATTGCAAGAAAGATCAATCTAGTAGGCCAAACCAAACTGATAATTCGAAGAGACTTGCAAAGATAACCAATCATACATAAAATAATTTAGAGAAGATTCAAATATTGTTCATAGATAAACTTGATCATAAACCCACAATTCATCAGTCTGAACAAACACACCGCAAAAAGAAGATTACATCGAATAGATCTCCACAAGAGAGGGGGAGAACATTGTATTGAGATCCAAAAAGAGAGAAGAAGCCATCTAGCTAATAACTATGGACCCGAAGGTCTGAGGTAAACTACTCACACTTCATCGGAGAGGCTATGGTGTTGATGTAGAAACCCTCCATGATGGATACCCCCTCCGGCGGAGCTCCGGAACAGGCCCCAAGATGGGATCTTGTGGATACAGAAAGTTAGCGGCGGTGGTGGAATTAGGTTTTTGGCTCCGTATCTGATCGTTTGGGGTGTACGGTATATATAGGAGGAAGAGAGTACGTCGGTGGAGCTTACAGGGGCCACGAGGGTGGGGCAGAGGCAGGGGGCGCGCCCTAGGGGGGGCCCTCCACCCTCGTGACCGCCTCGTGGATTTCTTGATGGAGGGTCCAAGTCTCCTGGATCTTATCTGATGAGAAAATCACGTTTCCGAAGGTTTCATTCCGTTTGGACTCCGTTTGATATTCTTTTTCTTCGAAACCCTAAAACAGGCAAAAAACAGCAATTCTGGCTGGGCCTCCGGTTAATAGGTTAGTCCCAAAAAATAATATAAAAGTGGATAATAAAGCCCAATAATGTCTAAAACGGTAGATAATATAGCATGGAGCAATCCAAAATTATAGATACGTTGGAGACGTATCACCAAGTCAGTCTCACCAGAGTTCCTCGTCGCCGGGAATCGCCTCCCTGACCCTCGGACTGGCTGGATCCGCCGCGCCCGCTGGTCCCCTGCCCTTGCATCTTGCCTCTAGCCATCTTTTGCATCGCCATGAACTGCTGCTGCTGCCTCTGTTGGTGTCGACCAGCAGGATCTCCCTCGTCCCGAGCGGCCGCACGACCCTCCCTCTCGCTCGCTTGCACGTGGGCCTCGTGGTCAAGGCCCAACAAGGCGTTGCAGCCCAACCGCTTCCCCTGCCGGCCACCCTCTTCGCTAGCTGGGCTTGGCCCATGGGTGAGCTACCCTGTGCCCCTCCTTTTTTTCCTCCTGCTGGGCTAGCCGGCTGTTCGGCCCATAGACGTTTTTTTTCGTTCTGCGAATTTATCTTTTTTCCTGTGCATGCATAATTACAGAAAATGCCCTTGTTTCAAATTGTTAATAACTAAATAACAGTGCATCGGTTTAAAATGAATTATATAAGTAACTTGACTAGAATTTCATCTAGTTTCATAATATGCAAATTTCAACCATGTTTAATATGTTTAAAGTGTTGTTTGTTTAAATTTGCTCATATGCCATGTTAAAAATGATTTATTCTATAACTAAATAACCGTAGCTCCAAACTAATAATCTTTATATGTAAATGGGGTAGAAAATTGCCTAGTTTAACATGGTGCTTATTCTTGCATGTTTAATAACTCTAAAATTATGTTTAGGGCAGAACAGTACCAAACCTTAAAATATGCATATGGGGTTTTACCGGAATTGTTGTTCGTTGTTTCCGGCCTCATTTAAACTTGCCTAGATAGGTAGTTTTGTTGTGCTTCACCTCTTGCCATGTTAATCAACATTTAATTTGTTGGGTACATAAACGGGAGAGAACTAAATATTGTTGTGGTGTTTCGTCAATATGCAACTCGTTGCATATTGAGCTCCACTTAACTTGTAGTTTTGCTTGTGCACTTTGCCATGCCATGCCTCATTAAACCGGACATGCATCATACTTGGTTGTGCATCATGCCATGCTTATGTGATGGTTGTTTACCATGTTGTTTGCTTCTTTCTGGTGTTGCTTCTTCGGGTTAGTTCCGTTAGTGTCGCGTTGTGAGGATTCATTCGACTACGTCTGTTTGTCTTCTTCATGGACTCGTTCTTCTTCCTTGCGGGATCTCAGGCAAGATGACATACCCTCGAAATCACTTCTATCTTTGCTTGCTAATTGCTCGCTCTTTGCTATGCTGCTCTATTGCTATGCCGATACCTACCACTTGCTATAACCTGCCTCCCATATTGCCATGTCAAGCCTCTAACACTCCTTTCCTAGCAAACCGTTGTTTGGCTATGTTACCGCTTTTGCTCAGCCCCTCTTATAGCATTGCTAGTTGCAGGTGTGACGCCCGATTTGACCGTACACTAATCATGCACGCAAATGTGTACGATCAAGATCAAGGACTCACGGGTAGATATCACAACACAACTCTACAAATAAAATAAGTCATACAAGCATCATATTACAAGCCAGGGGCCTCGAGGGCTCGAATACAAGAGCTCGATCATAGACGAGTCAGCGAAAGCAACAATATCTGAGTACAGACATAAGTTAAACAAGTTTGCCTTAAGAAGGCTAGCACAAACTGGGATACAGATCGAAAGAGGCGCAGGCCTCCTGCCTGGGATCCTCCTAAACTACTCCTGGTCGTCGTCAGCGGGCAGCACGTAGTAGTAGGCACCTCCGGTGTAGTAGGAGTCGTCGTCGAGGGTGGCGTCTGGCTCCTGGGCTCCAACATCTGGTTGCGACAACCAGGTAGAAGGGATAGGGGGAAAAGGGAGAAAAGCAACCGTGGAGTACTCATCCAAAGTACTCGCAAGGAAGGAGCTACACTACATATGCATTGGGTATCAATGGAATAAGGGAGTCATATGTGGACTGAACTGCAGAATGCCGGAATAAGAGGGGGATAGCTAGTCCTTTCGAAGACTACGCTTCTGGTAGCCTCCGTCTTGCAGCATGTAGAAGAGAGTAGACTGAAGTCCTCCAAGTATCATCGCACAGCATAATCCTAACCGATGATCCTCCCATCGTCGCCCTGTGAGAGAGCGACCACCGGTTGTATCTGCCACTTGGAAGGGTGTGTTTTATTAAGTATCCGGTTCTAGTTGTCATAAGGTCAAGGTACAACTCCAAGTCGTCCTGTTACCGAGATTCACGGCTATTCGAATAGATTAAACTTCCCTGGCAGGGGTGCACCACATACCCCAACACGCTCGATCCCATTTGGCCGGACACACTTTCCTGGGTCATGCCCGGCCTCGGAAGATCAACACGTCGCAGCCCCACCTAGACCAACAGAGAGGTCAGCACGCCGGTCTAAACCTAAGCGCCCAGGGGTCTGGGCCCATCGCCCTTAGCACACCTGCACGTTGCGTGGGCGGCCGGAAGCAGACCTAGCCTAGTGGCGTTCCAGTCCAATCCAGCGCGCGCCGCTCCGTCGCTGACGTCAAGAAGGCTTCGGCTGATACCACGACGCCGGGATACCCATAACTACTCCCGCGTAGATGGTTAGTGCGTATAGACCAAATGGCCAGACTCAGATCAAATACCCAGATCTCGTTAAGCGTGTTAAGTATCCGCGAACGCCGACCAGGGCCAGGCCCACCTCTCTCCTAGGTGGTCGGAACCTGCCCTGCCCGCTCCGCCTCAAAACTCCACTCGCGGGTGCTCCTCAAGCCGACCCGTCTTTAGTCACCACATGTATCATGTATAAAGTATATAGTATATACCCGTGATCAACTCCCGAGTGATCACGGCCCGATAGTATAGCATGGCAGACGGACAAGGATGTAGGGCCACTGATGATAAACTAGCATCCTATACTAAGCATTAGGATTGCAGGTAAAGGTAACAACAGTAGTAGCAAGGACAGGCTATGCATCAGTATAGGATTAACGGGAAGCAGTAACATGCTACACTACTCTAATGCAAGCAGTATAGAGGAAGAGTAGGCGACTATCTGCTTCGATCACCAGTGGGGTTTGACTCCCTGGTTGCTCTGCAACCGAGAGAGGGCTCGTCAGAACTCGTAGTGTACTGCCATCACCTCCGCCCCCCGGCTGGTTATAGCTCTAGCTGGTGTCGGCGTCCGCACGATCGCGTCCTCTCTTGCTGCCCGCCGTGTTCTTCCTCATTCGACGCGTACGCAAAGAGGCGGTGGACCGTTAACTCTCTCCTAACATATATGTCCTCCTATGCGCGTCCGTAATTTGTTGTATCTCGTTGAAGGGAGAGAGTCCGGCGCCCTCTGCTACTCGATTAACTCGCGACGCCCACCTAGACTCGTATCTCGTCTGATTGGTAAGCCTTCGCCTCTTAACCCCAGTACGACTCGGAGTTGACGATCCCTTCTCTCATATGCTCAAGTAGCAACAGGCAAGCCCCCCTTTATTGGATCACATAGATTCATTCTGAAGAACCCGTTAACTCTTCTTCTTTCATTCATACGTGTCTGTCTATAGAGTCCCTCATGACTACCGTGAGTGTGAGATGATGTATGATGAAGGGAGTCTGTCTTCCCGTGCTCGGAATGCCTATTCTGATGTTGTAGTCCTGTCCTTGCTACTATCTGTTGTACCTTACCTGCAATCCTCAATGCTTAGTATAGGGATCGCTAGTTTATCCATCAGTTGGCCCTACATCCTTGTCCGTCTGCCATGCTATACTATCGGGCCGTGATCACTCGGGAGTTGATCACGGGTATATACTATATACTTTATACATGATACATGTGGTGACTTAAAGACGGGTCGGCTTGAGGAGCACCCGCGAGTGGATCTTTGAGGCGGAGCGACAGGGCAGGTTCCGACCACCTAGGAGAGAGGTGGGCCTGGCCCTGGTCGGCGTTCGCGGATACTTAACACGCTTAACGAGATCTGGGTATTTGATCTGAGTCTGGCCATTTGGTCTATACGCACTAACCATCTACGCGGGAGTAGTTATGGGTATCCCGGCGTCGTGGTATCAGCCGAAGCCTTCGTGACGTCAGCGACTGAGTGGCGCGCGCCGGATTGGACTGGAAGGCCACTAGGCTAGGTCTGCTTTCGGCCGCGTTCGCAACGTGCAGGTGTGCTAAGGGCGATGGGCCCAGACCCCTGGGCGCTTAGGTTTAGACCGGCGTGCTGACCTCTCTGTTGGTCTAGGTGGGGCATGCGACGTGTTGATCTTCCGAGGCCGGGACGCATCGACCCAGGAAAAGTGTGTCCGGCCAAATGGAGATCGAGCGTGTTGGGGTATGTGGATGCACCACTGACAGGAGAAGTTAATCTATATCGAATAGCGCGTGATCTCGGTACAGGACGCAACTTGAGTCCTGTGTATTCTTGACTTATGTACTAGACTAGCACAGCGGTATTAATTAAAACCACACCCTTGCGCTCACAGTCCCTAGTCTCACAACCGTTTGGTTTCGCTCTCTCACAGCCCCCGGCGGGCGGACGAGGGGAGGTATCATCGGTTAGGGTCTTCTATGGTATGATATCTTGGAAGTGACTTTCAGTTCATACTCCCTTTCTACCATGCTGCAAGACGGGAGCTGCCAGTAAGCGTTCGTTTTCGATTAGATAGCTATTCCCCCTTTCTTATGGGTCTCGGGCATTCTGGCAGCTCCTTCAGTCCACATATGGGATTTTCACTCGCTGGCTCTCGGTTTCTTACCATGCGGTATTGTAGTGTGTCTCCCTTGCTTGCGAACGTACTTTGGATGAGTCCATCCGGTTGCTTCTCCCCTCTTTCTCCCCCTCTTTCCTCATTTCTGGCTGGTCTCACCAAGATGTGGGTCAGGAGCCAGACGCCACCGTCGCGTCGACGACTACTCCTAACACCGAGGTGACCTGCCCTACTACGTGCATGCCCGCTGACGACGACCAGGAGTAGTTAGGAGGATCCCAGGCAGGAGGCCTGCGCCTCTTTCGATCTGTATCCCAGTTTGTGCTAGCCTTCTTAAGGCAAACTTGTTTAACTTATGTCTGTACTCAGATATTGTTGCTTCCGCTGACTCGTCTATGATCGAGCTCTTGTATTCGAGCCCTCGAGGCCCCTGGCTTGTAATATGATGCTTGTATGACTTATTTTATTTGTAGAGTTGTGTTGTGATATCTACCCGTGAGTCCTTGATCTTGATCGTACACATTTGCGTGCATGATTAGTGTACGGTCAAATCGGGGCGTCACACCTCAACTAGCAATGCTATAAGAGGGGCGGAGCAAAAGCGGTAACATTGCCAAACAACGGTTTGCTAGGAAAGGAGTGTTAGAGGCTTGACATGGCAATATGGGAGGCAGGTTATAGCAAGTGGTAGGTATCGCAGCATAGCAATAGAGCGAGCAATTAGCAAGCAAAGATAGAAGTGATTTCGAGGGTATAGTCATCTTGCGTGAGATCCCGCAAGGAAGAAGAACAAGTCCATGAAGAAGACAAACAGACGTAGTCGAATGAATCCTCACAAGCGCGACACTAACGGAACTAACCCGAAGAAGCAACACCAGAAAGAAGCAAACAACATGGTAAACAACCATCACATAAGCATGACATGATGCACAACCAAGTATGATGCATGTCCGGTTTAATGAGGCATGGCATGGCAAAGTGCACAAGCAAAACTACAAGTTAAGTGGAGCTCAATATGCAACAGTTGCATATTGACGAAACACCACAACAATTAATTAGTTCTCTCCCGTTTATGTACCCAACAATACTAAATGTTGATTAACATGGCAAGGGGTGAAGCACAACAAAACTACCTATCTAGGCAAGTTTAAATGAGCCCGGAAACAACGAACAACAATTCCGGTAAAACCCCATATGCATATTTTAAGGTTTGGTACTGTTCTGCCCTAAACATAATTTTAGAGTTATTAAACATGCAAAGCAATGCCACCATGTTAAACTAGGCAATTTTCTACCCCATTTACATATAAAGATTATTAGGTTTGGAGCTACGGTTATTTAGTTATGAAATAAATCATTTTTAACATGGCATATGAGCAAATTTAAACAAACAACACTTTAAACATATTAAACATGGTTGAAATTTGCATATTATGAAACTAGATGAAATTCTAGTCAATTTACTTATATAATTCATTTTAAACCGATGCACTGTTATTTAGTTATTAACAATTTGAAACAAGGGCATTTTCTGTAATTATGCATGCACAGGAAAAAAGATAAATTCGCAGAACGAAAAAAAACGTCTATGGGCCGAACAGCCGGCTAGCCCAGCAGGAGGAAAAAAAGGAGGGGCACAGGGTAGCTCACCCATGGGCCAAGCCCAGCTAGCGAAGAGGGTGGCCGGCAGGGGAAGCGGTTGGGCTGCAACGCCTTGTTGGGCCTTGACGAGGCCCACGTGAAGCGAGCGAGAGGGAGGGTCGTGCGGCCGCTCGGGACGAGGGAGATCCTGCTGGTCGACACCAACAGAGGCAGTAGCAGCAGTTCATGGCGATGCAAAAGATGGCTAGAGGCAAGATGCAAGGGCAGGGGACCAGCGGGCGCGGCGGATCCAGCCAGTCCGAGGGTCAGGGAGGCGATTCCCGGCGCGAGGAACTCTGGTGAGACTGACTTGGTGATACGTCTCCAACGTATCTATAATTTTGGATTGCTCCATGCTATATTATCTACCGTTTTGACATTATTGGGCTTTATTATCCACTTTTATATTATTTTTGGGACTAACCTATTAACCGGAGGCCCAGCCCAGAATTGCTGTTTTTTTGCCTTTTAGGTTTCGAAGAAAAGGAATATCAAACGGAGTTCCAAACGGAATGAAACCTTCGGAAACGTGATTTTCTCATCAGATAAGATCCAGGAGACTTGGACCCTCCGTCAAGAAAGCCACGAGGCGGTCACGAGGGTGGAGGGCGCCCCCCCCCTAGGGCGCGCCCCCTGCCTCGTGGGCCCCTCGAAGTCTCCACCGACGTACTTCTTCCTCCTATATATACCTCAACGTACCCCCAAACGATCGGGGACGGAGCCAAAAACCTAATTCCACCGCCGCAACTTTCTGTATCCACGAGATCCCATCTTGGGGCCTGTTCCGGAGCTCCGCCGGAGGGGGCATCGATCACGGAGGGCTTCTACATCATCATCCAAGCCCCTCCGATGAAGTGTGAGTAGTTTACTTCAGACCTACGGGTCCATAGTTAGTAGCTAGATGGCTTCTTCTCTCTTTTTGGATCTCAATACAATGTTCTCCCTCTCTCGTGGAGATCTATTCGATGTAATCTTCTTTTTGCGGTGTGTTTGTTGAGACCGATGAATTGTGGGTTTATGATCAAGTCTATCTATGAATAATATTTGAATCTTCTCTGAATTCTTTTATGTATGATTGGTTATCTTTGCAAGTCTCTTCGAATTATCAGTTTGGTTTGGCCTACTAGATTGGTTGTTCTTGCCATGGGAGAAGTGCTTAGCTTTGGGTTCGAATCTTGCGGTGTCCTTTCCCAGTGACAGAAGGGGCAGCAAGGCACGTATTGTATTGTTGCCATCGAGGATAACAAGATGGGGTTTTCATATTGCATGAGTATCCCTCTACATCATGTCATCTTGCTTAAGGCGTTACTCTGTTTTTAACTTAATACTCTAGATGCATGCTGGATAGCGGTCGATGAGTGGAGTAATAGTAGTAGATGCAGGCAGGAGTCGGTCTACTTGTCTCGGACGTGATGCCTATATACATGATCATACCTAGATATTCTCATAACTATGCTCAATTCTGTCAATTGCTCAACAGTAATTTGTTCACCCACCGTAGAATACTTATGCTCTTGAGAGAAGCCACTAGTGAAACCTATGGCCCCCGGGTCTCTTTCTCATCATATCAATCTCCATCACTTTATTATTGCTTTGCTTTACTTTGCCTTTTACTTTTTACTTTGCATCTCTATACCAAAAATACCAAAAATATTATTTATCATCTCTATCAGATCTCACTTTCGTAAGTGACCGTGAAGGGATTGACAACCCTAAGCGCGTTGGTTGCGTTGAGCTATTGTTTTTGTGTAGGTACGAGGGACTCGAGCTGTGTGTGGAGCCTCCTACTGGATTGATACTTTGGTTATCACCAAAACTGAGGGATCGAGTGTTGACCCGTATTACCGGAGTCGTGGAAACTCCAGTACTTACTGCTCATACTGTGTGCACTTGTATAGAATCCGCTTCACCTCTCGGGAAATCAGGGATGCAGTGGGCTCAAGATCCTGAGCCAAAGAAGAATCTCAAGTCTGCGCCGCTTGCCGGGTGCGTCTGCGCAAAAGGATCAAAACATTACTCATATACCATCGACAATCCCTATCTTTCCGTTATTTACATTATTTGTCCACTTGCTATACGTTTGTACCTATCCCCGACATTTCACCCCTTGCGTTATTATTTCGCCTCTCTCTCTCTATCCTCGTGCGTCTTCTTACGTGATCTTTCCTCTGCCCCGTTGCTTGTCTCTTGCCTATCTCAGTTCTTCCCGCACTTGTTGCAGCCTGCAGGAAGTCTGTCTTTGAGGCCCAGCCCGCTACCTCGGCGTTTTCGCTCCCTCCTGAGCCGGTGCCTTGGTGCAGCAAAAAGCGGGAAGGGCAGTGTGTTGGCTTGTGTTTGTCGTGATGGCTCAAGATAATACTAAATTGTGTGACTTCACCAATACCAACAATCAATGATTTAGCACTCCGATTGCTCCTCTTACCGATGTTGAATCTTGTGAAATTAATACTGCTTTGTTGAATCTTGTCATGAAAGATCCGTTCTTGGCCTTCCTAGTGAAGATGCCGCTACCCATCTAATAGCTTCGTTGATTTGTGTGACATGCAAAAGAAGAAAGATGTCGATAATGATATTGTTAAATTGAAGCTATTTCCTTTTTCGCTTAGAGATCGTGCTAAAGCTTGGTTTTCATCTTTGCCTAAAAATAGTATTGATTCATGGAACAAGTGCAAAGATGCTTTTATCTCTAAGTATTTTCCTCCCGCTAAGATCATCTCTCTTAGAAACGATATTATGAATTTTAAACAACTTGATCATGAACATGTTGCACAAGCTTGGGAGAGATTGAAATTAATGATACGTAATTGCCCTACTCATGGTTTGAATTTGTGGATGATTGTACAAAAAATTTATGCCGGATTGAATTTTGCTTCTAGAAATCTTTTAGATTCAGCCGCGGGAGGCACTTTTATGGAAATCACTTTAGGAGAAGCTACTAAACTTTCGAAGAAATGGAATATCAAACGGAGTCCAAACGGAATGAAACCTTCGGAAACGTGATTTTCTCATCAGATAAGATCCAGGAGACTTGGAACCCTCCGTCAAGAAAGCCACGAGGGTGGTCACGAGGGTAGGAGGGCGCCCCCTAGGGCGCGCCCCCTGCCTCGTGGGCCCCTCGAAGCTCCACCGACGTACTTCTTCCTCCTATATATATACGTACCCCCAAACGATCGGGGGGAGCCAAAAACCTAATTCCACCGCCGCAACTTTCTGTATCCACGAGATCCCATCTTGGGGCCTGTTCCGGAGCTCCGCCGGAGAGGGCATCGATCACGGAGGGCTTCTACATCATCATCCAGACCCTCCGATGAAGTGTGAGTAGTTTACTTCAGACCTTCGGGTCCATAGTTAGTAGCTAGATGGCTTCTTCTCTCTTTTTGGATCTCAATACAATGTTCTCCCCCTCTCTGGAGATCTATTCGATGTAATCTTCTTTTTGCGGTGTGTTTGTTGAGACCGATGAATTGTGGGTTTATGATCAAGTCTATCTATGAATAATATTTGAATCTTCTCTGAATTCTTTTATGTATGATTGGTTATCTTTGCAAGTCTCTTCGAATTATCAGTTTGGTTTGGCCTACTAGATTGGTTTTCTTGCCATGGGAGAAGTGCTTAGCTTTGGGTTCGATCTTGCGGTGTCCTTTCCCAGTGACAGAAGGGGCAGCAAGGCACGTATTGTATCGTTGCCATCGAGGATAACAAGATGTTTTTTTATCATATTGCATGAAACTATCCCTCTACATCATATCATCTTGTTTAAGGCGTTACTCTGTTTTTAACTTAATACTCTAGATGCATGCTAGATATATACTGGTCGATGAGTGGAGTAATAGTAGTAGATGCAGGCAGGAGTCGGTCTACTTGTCTAGGACGTGATGCCTATATACATGATCATACCTAGATATTCTCATAACTATGCTCAATTCTGTCAATTGCTCAACAGTAATTTGTTCACCCACCGTAGAATACTTATGCTCTTGAGAGAAGCCACTAGTGAAACCTATGGCCCCCGAGGTCTCTTTCTCATCATCAATCTCCATCACTTTATTATTGCTTTGCTTTTACTTTGCCTTTTACTTTACTTTGCATCTCTATACCAAAAATACCAAAAATATTATTCTTATTCATCTCTATCAGTGTCACAATTGCCGAGCCGGATTTTCGCGGCTCGCGTCATACCGTATCTGTGCTTTGACGCATCTCGGTCTGATTTCAGCTCATACGGAAACAAACCCTGTCCTGGTCACTGAGGAAGGCAGGGGACACCTGCTTCGGTGTTCTACAGGGTTCGGCGGCGTCCTCTCTGGCGATGATCTGGTTGGATAACCGCTTAGCGTACCTGCTGATTGGATACTTTCATGATATGGAGTAATATTTCAAGGTTCTGATCTACCCACGCAGGATCGGCTAGAGGCTAAAATCTCAAGGCGGCGCGTATATGTATGACATTGTTGTGATGTCTGATTCCTATCGACTGCCTGCGGCCTCGGTTTATATAATGCACCAGAGGCCTAGGATAACAAAGTACCTAGCCCGAATACGCCGGTGGGGAGGAGTCCTTGTCTTGATCACCAGTCTTGTGGAATCTTCCATGTATGCGGCAGCTGTCCGAACTGGCCCATGAGTATACGGCCATGGGGGTCCTCGGCCCAATCTAACAGATCGGGAGACGACGTGGTGAGTACCCCCTAGTCCAGGACACCGTCAGTAGCCCCCTGAACCGGTCTTCAAGTTAGGGACGCTCCTCGATTCTTCTGAACTGTTCTTCATCTTTGGTCGTCGGTCTTGAAAACTGGTTCAACAAATCTTCTCATCTTCGATCTTGAGGATCGCCGAAATGCATTCGACGAGTTTACACGTCGGGTATCCGAGGAGCCCCTTTAAGTTTCCGGCCTTTATGAGGGCAAAGATTTACGACAAACAAGGCAATCTGGCCATACGGTTTTATAAACAAAGGTACGCAGAGAGATATGTTATATTACTGTTTAACATAAGAAATGTCTTCCAAAGAAAATAGTCCCGCTATCGGTTCCTTTCTTTGGGTTGTCATGCTAAGCATGATCATGAAACCTCAAGCTCTAATGTAAGAGCAAAATATCGAGGATTTAGTTTGGGAGGCCAGTTAATAGCCCCCGGTAGTGTTCGGCGACGGATCAGTAGAACACTTCGGCCGATTGACTTATGAAGACGTACATTTAAGCCAGTACATTCGGATCGCTGACCAGTTTACGCTCAGTGAACCTGGCCGGATCAACATGTTCACTACTCGTCAAATACGGAGTCGGGCTCTGACGATGTCCAGTTCATTCGCTTATGGATGTGACACATCGGAGTTTTTCGGCTTTCTCTCAGCTGAGTAGCTTAACCAGTGTGAACTGGGCAGGGCACTAACTCAGCGCGCTCTAGTAGGGCGGTTCTCCTTTTGCATCCGGCGACTGGTAGGAGATGCGACTCCAATTGTAATGTCTGGATGCTAGGGGAGGTGTAGTACTATCGTTGACCAAATAAAAAACCGTGAAACCTTTTCGGCCAATTCTTAGTTACTCTCGCGAACAGATTTTACCTATTGGTACAAGGTGCATGCATAGACATCATCATTACCACAAGCAGCGATGAAACTATAGTATATCTGGTCAGTTCGGAAAGTAAAGCATCTGGCAACTATGCGTACGAAGTAAGGAGGGTTTGGGATAGCTCCAGCAAGCGCAAATGAGACCCGACGGATGTTTTTCCCGGTTGGGTTCAGGATCACGGTGGTGCGCATATACCATAGCCACTCCCGTTATGTCCGCACGGTATAACTTCCAACCCACGAAGCGCAGTATGTGTGTATGACTCTCGCTTTGTGTCCTGGAAATGTGCATGCTGTACTGATCTCCACGTTGATACGACATCAACGCCACAGGGTAATGATGCACGAGTAGAACACAAGTGAGTTGTGGGCGATATAAGTGTAGGATCGAAAGTATGTCTAGAGGGGGGGTGATTAGACTACTTGACCAAATAAAAACTTAACCTTTTCCCAATTTTAGTTCTTGGCAGATTTTAGCTAATGTAGGACAAGTCAAGAAATCATCACACAATTCAAGCAAGCATGCAAAGAGTATATTGGCAGCGGAAAGTAAAGCATGCAACTTGCAAGAATGTAAAGGGAAGGGTTTGGAGAATTCAAATGAAATTGGAGACACGGATGTTTTTACCGTGGTTCGGATAGGTGGTGCTATCCTACATCCACGTTGATGGAGACTTCAACCCACGAAGGGTAACGGTTGCGCGAGTCCACGGAGGGCTCCACCCACGAAGGGTAATGGTTGTGCGAGTCCACGGAGGGCTCCACCCACGAAGGGTCCACGAAGAAGCAACCACCCACGAAGGTTCCATGAAGAAGCAACCTTGTCTATCCCACCATGGCCATCGCCCACGAAGGACTTGCCTCACTAGCGGTAGATCTTCACGAAGTAGGCGATCTCCTTGCCCTTACAAACTCCTTGGTTCAACTCCACAATCTTGTCGGAGGCTCCCAAGTAACACCTAGCCAATCTAGGAGACACCACTCTCCAAGAAGTAACAAATGGTGTGTAGGTAATGAACTCCTTGCTCTTGTGCTTCAAATGATAGTCTCCCCAACACTCAACTCTCTCTCATAGGATTTGGATCTGGTGGAAAGAAGGTTTGAGTGGAAAGCAACTTGGGGAAGGCTAGAGATCAAGATTCATATGGTAGGAATGGAATATCTTGGTCTCAACACATGAGTAGGTGGTTCTCTCTCAGAACATATGAGTTGGAATTGTGTATGTGTTCTGATGGCTCTCTCTACGAATGAAGAGGAGGTGGAGGGGTATATATAGCCTCCACACAAAATCCAACCGTTACACATAGTTTTCCAATCTCGGTGGGACCGAATCAACAAACTCGGTCGGGCCGAAAAGGTAAACCTAGTGACCGTTAGAGATTTTCGGTGGGACTGACATGAAACTCGGTAGGACCGATATGGTTAGGGTTTGGGCATAATGTAATCTCGTTGAGACCGATTACACAAACTCGGTGAGACCGAGTTTGGTAATAAGCTAACCAGAGAGTTGGTCAGGTAAACTCGGTGGGACCGATTTGCTCTTTCGGTGAGACCGAAAAGTTACAAAAAGGAAATAGAGAGTTCACACTGTAATCTCGGTGGGACCGATTCGCTCTTTCGGTGAGACCGAAAAGTTACGAAAGGGAAACAGAGAGTTTGCAATCCCATCTCGGTGAGACCGAGATCCCTATCGGTAGAACCGAATTGCTAGGGTTTGGCAGTGGCTTATGACAAGTGAAACTCGGTGGCGCCAGATAGAAAGAATCGGTATGACCGAGTTTGGCTTAGGGTTTAGGTCATTTGTGGAAGTGGGAAAGTAGTTGAGGGTTTTGGAGCATATCACTAAGCACATGAAGCAAGAGGCTCATTAAGCAACACCTCATCCCTCCTTGATAGTATTGGCTTTTCCTAAAGATTCAATGTGATCTTGGATCACTAAAATATAAAATGAAGAGTCTTGAGGTTTTGAGCTTGAGCCAATCCTTTGTCCTTAGCATTTTGAGGGTTCCACTTTCACATCCATGCCATGCCAATCATTGAGCTTTCCTGAAATAGTCATCTTGGAATAGCATTAGCTCAATGAGCTATATGTTGTTATGAATTACCAAAACCACCTAGGGATAGTTGCACTTTCAAGCACCTTGAGGCCAAAGTGAGTGCTAACAGCACGAGATTTCAGTCTCTCATCGATTTGTTCATACCAACCATCGACAACGAGCACGGCATATGTTACACCCAACCTGAGAAACTTCCAGGTAAGACACCAATCGGCTGTCTACTTGCACAAACATGTTCCTTTGTTTATAGCTCTATTTTTCTTTTTAGACGCGGACCTGGTGAAGCAATTACAATTTGACAGTTAATAAAAAGTGAAACAAGTGACTGCAACATGCCAAAGATGTTATGAAAATGCCAACTAGGTACACTAAAACCTGTATTCCACAATACTGTAGGTATCACACTGAGTGGCCTAAGGAAGCATTTCTTCCAGCGCAATTCCAGGGCGTTCAAAAGGGCGCGTGGACGCATCGCAAGATACAGTCGGAGTGCGGCATGCACGCGATGTGGCACAAGACCGGCAATACCTTGCCGGTGATGGTCAACGGCCGGCAGACGGGCAGCAAAAAAGATTCTGGTGCTGCACACCAACAAGAACTTCAACCAGCAAAGGACCAACTGGGTGATGCACCAGTACCACCTCGGGGACCTGGAGCAAGAGAAGGAGCGGGAGCTGGTCCTCTGCAAGATTTTCTACCAGACGAACACTAGGGCCAGGAGTAAAAAGATTATAAGTTAGTTTGGTATTGGTAGTTGTACTACCTTGTCGTCCGCAAGTTGGTATTGTTGTTAACGATCTTTTGGTATGAACTTGCATTTGCTTCCAACCATCATGCCGAGGGTCAACGTGGATATAAAGCTGAATCATTTGTTTCGAAACAAATTTTCAGGCACCTGATTTTTATTTGATGGGTAGCATAAGCACCCGCCGTTCGAATTCTCAGTTCTCCAATTTTTTCGAAACAAGTGCATGCACTTATTATCACGATAAAAAACAATATCCGTGTTGCATCCCAGTTATCAGTCTGTACTTGCAGAATTCTCTCATTTGTTGAGCACATATATTGTTTTTTCAGGTCGAGCAAGTTTCATCTGGGTTGTAGATTGCCCAGGGTTGTTTTGTTTTTAACAGCCCAGCCCATGACGACAACGGGGCACAAAGATCCAGCAGGTATCTACTGGCCTCTGGCCCACCAGCGTTAGTTATATTTTGTCTTACAACATCTGCAGGCAGGTTTTTTTTTGCTGAATCAAACACACAGCCCAGTTCTATTTTCCTCTTGAAACGCATGTCCTACATCCGTTTTCTAATCTCTACCTATAGTTTTACTAGTTCATATACACGTATCATTATATTGAAAACACATAAAATTCCCTTTTCATATTTACATCCTTATTTTTGTTGTTTTTTCCCACCCGGCGCTGATTTTTTTACCACTGGTTTTCCCTTAAAC
Organism: Triticum urartu; assembly: GCF_003073215.2. Taxonomy (NCBI): domain Eukaryota; kingdom Viridiplantae; phylum Streptophyta; class Magnoliopsida; order Poales; family Poaceae; genus Triticum; species Triticum urartu. The sequence goes on along the minus strand of NC_053026.1, from coordinate 55,149,569 downwards.
CAACTAAATTGTCCCACGTCTTATTTGCTTACAAAAACAAAACGACTTTTTTGGAAAAATCAATAAGTTCTTAAAAAAATGTTTATCATTTCGGGATTACAACAGTTCGGACTCCACCAAAATATGCAAAATAAGGTTGGACTTTTTGATTGTGGTCCTGGGCAGAAAATAGGCTGTAATAAATTACTTAAGAATTAGCAAATGAGCTGCAAATTATAAAAAATAGCAAATGGGCTTTATGTTGTCTACCACAGATTTGGAGGCTGACTTGTGGGCGTAGTAAGTTCATGCGTACACAAGGTTTCTCAAAAAGGAAACTTAGTCAACAATCGACTCTACCAGCGTCAGGCCGTTAGATGTCAATCTAACGGCAATCGTGCTTCTTCAGTCTCTGATCTTCCTGCCCCAGCCGCCCAAACCAGCACCGTCAGAACCGCCTGCTCCCGCCTCCCGTGGCCGGCAGTGCTGCCGGGAAGGCCTCACGGCCCCATCATACTCGCATCCCTGGCCTGTCTATCCCTCTACTCACCCACACCTCCTGTTATTTCCCGATGACGGCAGCCGAACCAGTCAACCCTCGTACTCTCCACCGCATGGGCAGCCACTGCCGTGTCTTCCTCGGCTCTGTGTCGTTCCCTTTGTAGGCCTCACCGTCGTCCACCGCCCTGGTGCTCTCGGCGCGGCGTGGTCAACGATGTCCATCCAACGGCCGTACTGCTTCTTCAACCTCTGGTCTTCTTGCCCCAGCCACCCAAAGCAGCGCCGGTCGTGCCGCATGCTCCTGCCTCCCGTGGCCGGCTGTGCTACCGCGAAGGCCTCACCGTCCCCATACTACTCCCACCGCTGGCCAGGCCATCCCTCCACTCACCCACTCCCCCTGTTATTCTGCGGCGACGGCAGCCTCACACTGCAGCCGAACCAGTGAACCCTCGTACTCCTCTCCGCGTGGGCATCCACTACCGCGTCTTCCCCGGCTCCGCGTCGTCCCCTTACTAGGCCTTGCCATCGTCCACCGCTGTGGTGCTCTCGGCGCGGCGTGGTCAATGTGGTCAACGACTGACTTCCATCGGAAGAGTACTGTACATGGAGAGGCTGACAGCTGGGTCCACGGCAGCCGCAAGGAAGTGCCTCCTTATTACGCGCAAAATAATTATTCCTCCACCTGACAGCAGGGACCCACCGTACGGGCCACCAGTATTTCACGGAAAAAACATTTCCCCCCTGACTGCTGGGACCCACTGGACGGGCCACCATATTTCGCAAAAAAATGTTTGCCCCTGACTACTGGGACCCACCGGACGGACCACCGTATTTCGCAAAAAAAACGTTCTCC